>NC_059212.1:47010386-47187886 GCF_020615455.1 Coregonus clupeaformis | reverse complement strand
TCTCTGATTGGGAGCCATATTTAAACTGTCTGTGTTTCACTTTGTGTTTGTGGGTTTTTGTTCCGTGTTCGGTCATTGTCACCGTGGACGTTACGAGTCGTTTGTTGTTTTGTTTCGTGCTTTAATTAAATAAAGTAACATATTCGTTCATCACGCTGCGCATTGGTCGACTTCTCTCCCTGACGATCGTGACAGAAAAAACCCACCATACCAGGACCAAGCAGCGTGTCCAGGAGCAGGCAGCCTGGTCATGGGAGGAGATATTAGACGGGAAAGGGTCCTGGACCTGGGAGGAGATCCTGGCCGGGATGGATCGCCGGCCATGGATTGAGACGGTGGAGAGGCGACGGAGAGAGGAGCAGCGGCGTCAGCAGGGTCAACGTCGGACAGGCGAGAGGCAACCCCAAAAAAAAATTAGGGGGGGGCACACGGCAGGGGCGACGAGGGAGCAGGAGGTAGTGTTGCAGAGGATGGAGCATTTGGAGGCGATAAGGGAAAGGGTGAGAAAGGAGGCACGGCGAGAGGAACTCGGTAGGCAGCTGAGGGAGCGGGGGGTTATGACGAAACCCAGTCCCGCTCCTCACACCAAGCAAGTGGTGTGCGTCACCAGTCCGGTCCGGCCCGTTCCTGCTTCCCGCACTAAGTGTAAGGTGCACGCCACCAGCCCAGCCCGGCATGTTCCTGCCCCTCGCACCAAGCCTACGGTGCGAGTCGTCAGCCTGGTCCAACCCGTTCCTGCTCCACGCACCAAGCCTACGGTGTGCGTCGCCAGCCCTGTCCGGCCTGTCCCTGCTCCACGCACCAAGCCTACGGTGTGCGTCGCCAGCCCAGCCCAGCCTGTCCCTGCTCCACGCACCAAGCCTACGGTGTGCGTCGCCAGCCCTGCCCGGCCTGTTCCTGCTCCACGCACCAAGCCTACGGTGTGCGTCGCCAGCCCTGTCCGGCCTGTCCCTGCTCCACGCACCAAGTCTACGGTGTGCGTCGCCAGCCCAGCCCGGCCTGTTCCTGCTCCACGCACCAAGCCTACGGTGTGCGTCGCCAGCCCTGTCCGGCCTGTCCCTGCTCCACGCACAAGCCTGGGTGCGTCGCCACCCACCCGCCTGCTCCACGCACCAAGCCTACGGTGTGCGTCGCCAGCCCTGTCCGGCCTGTCCCTGCTCCACGCACCAAGTCTACGGTGTGCGTCGCCAGCCCAGCCCGGCCTGTCCCTGCTCCACGCACCAAGCCTACGGTGTGCGTCGCCAGCCCAGCCCGGCCTGTCCCTGCTCCACGCACCAAGCCTATGGGGTGCGTCGCCAGCCCAGCCCGGCCTGTCCCTGCTCCACGCACCAAGCCTACGGTGTGCGTCGCCAGCCCAGCCCGGCCTGTCCCTGCTCCACGCACCAAGCCTACGGGGTGCGTCGCCAGCCCAGCCCGGCCTGTCCCTGCTCCACGCACCAAGCCTACGGTGTGCGTCGCCAGCCCGGCCCGCCCTGTTCCTGCCACTCGCACCAAGTCTACGGTGCGCGTCGCCAGCCCGGCCCGGCCTGTTCCTACTACTCGCACCAAGTATACGGTGCGCGTCGCCAGCCCGCCCCGGCCTGTTCCTGCCACTCGCACCAAGTATACGGTGCGCGTCGCCAGCCCGGCCCGGCCTGTTCCTGCCACTCGCACCAAGCCAGGGGTGCGAGTCATCAGCCTGGTCCAGCCTGTTCCTGCCACTCGCACCAAGCCAGGGGGTGCGGTCGCCAGCCTGGTCCAGCCCGTTCCTGCTACTCGCACCAAGCCAGGGGTGCGTGTCGTCCAGCCTGGTAAGGCCCGTCGCTGCTCCACGCACCAAGCCAGGGGTGCGAGTCGTCAGTCCCGGTGAGGCCCGTTCGGCTCCACGCACCAAGCCAGGGGTGCGCATCGTCAGCCCGGTCCGGCACGTTGCTGCTCCACGCACCAAGCCAGGGGTGCGAAGTCGTCAGTCCGGTGAGGCCCGTTC
Source organism: Coregonus clupeaformis (assembly GCF_020615455.1). Lineage (NCBI taxonomy): Eukaryota > Metazoa > Chordata > Actinopteri > Salmoniformes > Salmonidae > Coregonus > Coregonus clupeaformis. Next base: position 47,185,920 of record NC_059212.1, on the reverse strand, counting down.
GGCTCCACGCACCAAGCCAGGGGTGCGCATCGTCAGCCCGGTCCGGCCCGTTGCTGCTCCACGCACCAAGCCAGGGGTGCGAGTCATCAGTCCGGTGAGGCCCGTTCGGCCCACGCACCAAGCCAGGGGTGCGTATCGTCAGCCCGGTCCGGCCCGTTGCTGCTCCACGCACCAAGCCAGGGGTGCGCACGACAGCCAGGTCCGGTCCTTTCCTGCCTCACGCACCAAGCCTGGGGTGCGCGTCGTCAGTCCGGAACAACCCGTGCCTTGGTCACCGGTGCCAAATCAGGTACCGCTTTATTGCTCCCCAACGGAGCTGAAGCTAGCCGCTCCTGCTACGTCCAGGTCAGCTCCAGCCAGCGGGGCCAGACCGGACCAGGGGCGCTATGGGGGGTTTATTGGAGGGTGGTGGGCAAGCCCGGAGCCAGAACCGCCGCCGAGGAGGAATGCCCACCCAGCCCTCCCCTGTTTTGCTCGTATTGAGACGTGGTCGCAGTCCGCGCCTTTAGGTGGGGGTACTGTCACACCCTGGCTCTGGGACTCTATTTGTTGAGCCAGGGTGTGTTCATTCTATGTGTTATTTCTATGTTGGGGATTCTAGTTTGTCTATTTCTATGTTGGCCTGAGTGACTCCCAATCAGAGGCAACGAGTGTCAGCTGTTGGCTGGTTGTCTCTGATTGGGAGCCATATTTAAACTGTCTGTGTTTCACTTTGTGTTTGTGGGTTTTTGTTCCGTGTTCGGTCATTGTCACCGTGGACGTTACGAGTCGTTTGTTGTTTTGTTTCGTGCTTTAATTAAATAAAGTAACATGTTCGTTCATCACGCTGCGCATTGGTCGACTTCTCTCCCTGACGATCGTGACAATAACAATATGGGGATGAGGTAGTTGGGTGGGCTAATTACAGGCTGTGTACAGGTGCAGTGATTGGTAAGCTGCTCTGACAACTGATGCTTAGAGTTAGTGAGGGAGATAAGTGTCTCCAGCTTCAGAGATTTTAGCAGTTCGTTCCAGTCATTGGCAGCAGAGAACTGGAAGGAATGGCGGCCAAAGGAGGTGTTGGCTTTGGGGATGACCAGTGAGATATACCTGCTGGAGCACATACTGCGGGTGGGTGTTGCTATGGTGACCAATGATCTAAGATAAGGTGGGGATTTGCCTAGAAGTGATTTATAGATGACCTGGAGCCAGTGGGTTTGGCGACGAATATGTAGTGAGGGCCTTGAGGTGCCCAGCCAGAGTCCGGACTTGAATCCGATCTAACGTCGCTGGAGAGACCTGAAAATAGCTGTGCAGCGACGCTCCCCATCCAACCTGACAGAGCTTGAGAGGATCTGCAGAGAAGAATGGGAGAAACTCCACAAATACAGGTGTGCCAAGCTTGTAGCGTCATACCCAAGAAGACTTGAGGCTGCAATCGCTGCCAAAAGTGCTTCAACAAAGTACTGAGTGAAGGGTCTGAATACTAAATGTGATATTTTAGTTTTTAAATCTTTATAAATGTGCACTAAAAAAACAAAACGTTTTTTTCTTTGTCATTATGGGGTATTGTGTGAATACGTTTTAGAATAAGTCTGCAACATAACAAAATGTGGAAAAAGTCAAGGTGTATGCTTTCCAAATGCACTGTAATTAAATTATACAGAAGTATATTAGCGGATTTGGCTATTGGGACCCGTTGCTGACAGGTGTATAAAATCGAACACACCGCCATGCAATCTCTATAGACAAACATGGCCAGTAGAATGGCCTTATTGAAGAGCTCAGTGGCTTTCAACGTGGCACCGTCATAGGATGCCAGCTTTCCAACAAGTCAGTTTGTCCAATTTCTGCTAGAGCTGCCCCAGTCAACTGTAAGTGCTGTTATTGGGAAGTGGAAAGTCTAGGAGCAACAACGGCTGAGCCGCCGAGTGCTGTAGCGTGTAAAAATCATCTATCTTCGGTTGCAACACTCACTGTCGAGTTCCAAACTGCCTCTGGAAGCAATGTCAGCACCATAACTGTTTGTAGGGAGCTTCATGAAACGGGTTTCCATGGCTGAGCAGCCGCACATAAGCCTAAGATTACCAAGCGCAATGCCAAGAGTCGGCTAGAGTGGTGTAAAGCTCGCCACCATTGGACTCTGGAGCAGTGGAAACGCGTTCTCTGGAGTGATGAATCACGCTTCACCATCTGGCAGTCCGACAAACTAATCTGGGTTTGGCGGATGCCAGGAGAATGCTACCTGCCTGATTGCATAGTGCCAACTGTAAAGTTTGGTGGAGGAGGAATAATGGTCTGGGGCTGGTTTATGTTCGGGCTAGGCCCCTTAGTTCCAGCGAAGGGAAATCTTAACACTACAGCATACAGTAGCTTGCGAAAGTATTCACCCCCTTGGCATTTGTCCTATTTTGTTCCCTTACAACCTGGAATTAAAATGGATTTTTGGGGGGCTTGTATCATTTGATTTACACAACATGCCTACCACTTTGCAGATACAAATTGTTTTTTATTGTGAAACAAACAAGAAATAAAACAAAAAAACAGAACTTGAGCGTGCATAACTATTCACCCCCTGCAAAGTCAATACTTTGTAGAGCCACCTTTTGCAGCAATTACAGCTGCAAGTCTCTTGGGGTATGTCTCTATAAGCTTGGCACATCTAGCCACTGGGATTTTTGCCCATTCTTCAAGTCAAAACTGCTCCAGCTCCTTCAAGTTGGATGGGTTCTGCTGGTGTACAGCAATCTTTAAGTCATACCACAGATTCTCAATTGGATTGAGGTCTGGGCTTTGACTAGGCCATTCCAAGACATTTAAATGTTTCCCCTTAAACCACTCGAGTGTTGCTTTAGCAGTATGCTTAGGGTCATTGTCCTGCTGGAAGGTTTCTGATATCGGTACTTCTCCACAACTTTGTCCCTGACCTGTTTGGAGAGCTCCTTGGTCTTCATGGTGCCGCTTGCTTGGTGGTGCCCCTTGCTTAGTGGTGTTGCAGACTATGGGGCCTTTCAGAGCAGGTGTATATATACTGAGATCATGTGACAGATCATGTGACACTTAGATTGCACACAGTTGGACTTTATTTAACTAATTATGTGACTTTTGAAGGTAATTGGTTGCACCAGATCTTATTTAGGGGCTTCATAGTAAAGGGGGTGAATACATATGCACAACTTTGAAGTTTTTTAAAATTTTGAATTTTTTGAACCAAGTTATTTTTTTCAATTCACTTCACCAATTTGGACTATTTGGTGTATGTCCATTACATTAAATCCAAATAAAAATCAATTTAAATTACAGGTTGTAATGCAACTAAATAGGAAAAAGGCCAAGGGGGGATGAATCCTTTTGCAAGGCACTGTACATTCTAGACGATGCTGTGCTTCCAAGTTTGTGGCAACAGTTTGGGGAAGGCCCTTTCCTATTTCAGCATGACAATGCCCCTGTGCACAAAGTGAGGTCCATACAGAAATGGTTTGTCGAGATCGGTCTGGAAGAACTTGACTGGCCTGCACAGAGCCCTGACCTCAACCCCATCGAACACCTTTGGGATGAATTGGAACGCCGACTGCGAGCCAGGACTAATTGCCCAACATCAGTTTGAAATGAGATGTTCGACGAGCAGGTGTCCACATACTTTTGGTCATATAGTGGGGGGGGGAAGACTGAGATCTCTTTTTTAATATAATCCCCCCCGTATGGGTGGGACGACCAAGAGAACACGGGTGGCAGAACAGAGTTTCAACATTCTACATTCAAGAATACATTAAACATTATACATTGCCCAACAAGTGACAAGTTGGCTAAAGCTGAAACTGACACTAGTTGTAAAGTGTGGGTGAATAAGGGACTAACAACTCTACAATACAGCAATGGCTGGGAAAGATGGTTTAGAGAGAGAGAGAGAGAGAGAGAGAGAGAGAGAGAGAGAGAGAGAGAGAGAGAGAGAGAGAGAGAGAGAGAGAGAGAGAGAGTAGCATGTGTATGAGTATATTAAAGCTGGAGTAGGCTGAAGCTGGGAGAAGAGAAGGAGGCTAGCCAGTGTCTCTCTGAGGACCGGCTCATTTAGAGAGCTTTGATCTGGGAGATGTTCATTGCTTGATAGAGCTGATAGAGTCCTTATGGAGCGTTTACTCCAACTGTAGCTACCATACAAACGAAGGGCTAATAGTCATTATGGAACTTTTAGTCTAGTTACTGTACCACACAAGCAGATGCTTCTAGTCTCTCTCTCTCACGCTCTCTCGCTCAAATTCATTCCCTAACAACATCCTTATGACTGTTGAAGTGTCTCTCACATTCTATCGTGACATTTGGTTGACTTGCTTTTTTACTGTAAGTCAAGTGAATCTCTAAAGCATTAAACACCATCACCATTACCCTGAGCGTACTTCGGAAGGCTGTAAAAGTTTTTCCTACGTTGTTTGTTGATTAATTCATCGTTGTGTTTGTGTGGTTGGTTTGTAGCTCAGCGCTCACTAGGCACTAGCTCCCCTCCTCCACCTCCTCCTCCCCCACCTCCTCCTCCTCCTCCCCCACCTCCTCCTCCTCCTCCTCCACCTCCTCCTCCCCCCCCACCTCCTCATCCCCCTCCTCCACCCCCCCCCCCCCCCCCCTCCCCCACCTCCTCCTCCCCTCCTCCTCCTCCACCTCCCCTCCCCACCTCCTCCTCCCCCACCTCCCCTCCTCCTCCTCCCCTCCTCTTCCTACTCCTCCTCCTCCTCCACCTCCTCCTCCTCCTCCTCCACCTCCTCCTCCTCCTCCTCCTCCTCCTCCCTCCACCTCCTCCTCCTCCTCCTCCACCACCTCCTCCTCCCCTCCTCTTCCTATCCTCCTCCACCTCCTCCTCCTCCTCCTCCTCCTCCTCCTCCTCCTCCTCCTCCTCCACCTCCTCCTCCTCTTCCACCTCCTCCACCTCCTCCTCCTCCTCCTCCTCCTCCACCTCCTCCTTCTCCTCCACCTCCTCCCTCCTCCCTCCCTCCTCCTCCCTCCTCCTCCTCCTCCTCCTCCTCCTCCCCTCCTCCTCCTCCTCCTCCTCCACCTCCTCCTCCTCCCTCCTCCCCTCCTCTTCCTACTCCTACTCCTCCTCCTCCTCCTCTCCTCCTCCCCTCCTCCTCCTCCTCCCCCTCCCCTCCTCCTCCTCCTCCACCTCCTCCTCGAACATGATTACAATCAGTATAAACAGTTTTATTCTAGGCTGACTCAGAGAACACTGTGTGTGTGCATGTGGGTGTGTGCGTGCGCGTGTGTGTGTGCATGTGTGTCTGGAAATGGCATATTTTATTTATGGGTGCCTGGACGCCATCAGTTTAATCCATCAATAGTAATTTCTCCAAGAGGGTGTTAGTTACTGGGGGGCTGTGGTGCGCTGGTGTGGAGATGCTAATCCCAGCTGGGGTTGATTTGCAATTCAGGATCTTTGGCTCTTGAAGGATAGACGTGGCTTAGTTTTACATTGAGAAAATAAACAACAGCTATTATGTCCTGTGATGCTGAATGGTAGAGATGGGACAGTACAGTCTGTAGCTCTGCAGCTGATGGCCGCTGGTGTGTGTCAAATCAACGTTTATTTTAATCATTATTTTCAAATCAACGTTTATTTGTCGTGTACACAGATAGCAGACGTTAAAGCCGGTGCAGTGAAATGCTTGTGTTTCTCTCTCCAGCAGTGTGTGTGTGTTCTATTCAGATGAGGAGAGATTGTTGAGATGACAGGGACATCAGATTGCTTTCTAAACGTGTGGGGAAGGCAGATGTTTTTACTGCAGTCTTATAGGAACCGCTCGAAAATGAGATGCATCTTCTCTAAGATTTTCGGCAACTCAAGGGGCATTTTCTGTAACGTAGACGCAGGGAGTCAGGAAGCAGGTGCAGTTGGAGAGTTTAATAGAACAGGAACAATAAACAAAAAACAGGAGTAGCCTTCGCGACATAAATAACAACAAAGCGCTATATATATATGGGGAGTAAACTGGAAGGTGTAGGGTCCAGGTGTTGCGTAATGATGAGGCGCAGGTGTTGCGTAATGATGCGTAGCCAGGGCCGGTGGTTAGCAAACCGGCGAAGTCGAATGCCGGAGGGGAGGAGCAGGAATAGACGTGACAATTTCATTCAATGAGATTATAAATATTATTTTATGATCTCTGGCTAACAGCCAGTTCAGACATCCTCTGTTAACCCAGTGTCCTTGAGGTGCATCAGATCGATTTATGAACACGAGCAAATTGTTTTATGATGGGTTTTTCTATACCTTCTTGAAGTGCGATCCTTTGAAAATTTGGAAGAAATCAGTAATATTTCCTGCTGTTCAATTGCGTACCCAGATTGACCCCAATTATCTTGTTCTTCTCATTGTCTCCAGCCACCCAGTTGTTACAGAAACCCTGTGTCCTTAAGGTGTCAGTGGCCCCCTAGTGTCCTGGCTGTGCTGAGCCTGCTGATGGGGGCTTGATGGGGGCTTGATGGGGGCTTAATTGGGGCCTTATGGGGGCTTAATGGGGGCTTGATGGGGGCTTGATGGTTTGTGTGTCTTCGCCCTCCCAGCCCAACATTAGTGCCGTTCCTGATGTGTTGCAGTGTTAATACAGGACTCACTAAAAGTGGAGAGGACAGATCGATTATGAACCAACCGCCCATTCCATTGATGGGCAGGAAGGACAGTGTGTGTGTGGAGGTGGTGTGTGTGTGTGTGTGTGTGTGTGTGTGTGTGTGTGTGTGTGTGTGTGTGTGTGTGTGTGTGTGTGTGTGTGTGTGTGTGTGTGTGTGTGTGTGTGTGTGTGTGTGTGTGTGTGTGTGTGTGTGTGTGTGTGTGTGTGTGTGTGTGTGTGTGTGTGTGTGTGTGTGTGTGTGTGTGTGTGTGTGTGTGTGTGTGTGTGTGTGTGTGTGTGTGTGTGTGTGTGTGTGTGTGTGTGTGTGTGTGTGTGTTTGTAGCTCAGTTGGTAGAGCATGGCGCTTGCAACGCCAGGGTTGTGGGTTCGATTCCCACGGGGGGCCAGTATGAAAAATGTATGCACTCACTAATTGTAAGTCACTCTGGATAAGAGCGTCTGCTAAATGACTAAAGTGTAATGTGGGGGGGGGGCTAGTGTGTTTGTGTTATTTAATAAACCCCATTACATAGTCAAACATAATACTTCTTTGCAAGTCTGAAATTAATTTCAAAATGAACTTGAGGCTTGGGCCAAAAGTAGTGCCCTACACAGGGAATAGGGTGCGACTTCAGACTCAGCCAACATAAGAGTTGGTTCCAGTGTCACATCACAGAGGGAAGAAGTCCCACCTGGCAGCATTTATTGATTTGTTCCAGTGGAACATCTTAATTACACACCAGTCTTTGTCCTAGTGTAACATCTTAATTACACACCAGTCTTTGTCCTAGTGGAACATCTTAATTACACACCAGTCTTTGTCCTAGTGTAACATTGTAATTATTTTGGGTTGGGGTCCCCCTGGAAGTCAGGGCCTCCAGATAGCATATGAAGACTTCATAAGCCATGAAAGATCTGTTTAGAATGACAGGAAATTAGCTTTAAAACTGCAACATTTGCTCTCAGCCTCATGGCAGAATAGTGTAGAATAGCAGGACATTAGCTCAGAGATTCTCGAAAGTCGGGACAATCTTTGTCCGGCAGGGAAACTTAATTTTTATTGTTTAAATTTTGTTGCATTATTTAACCTTAACATTTTTATTTAGGTGAATTTTATAAGGGAAAATATTTGTTTTAGGAATTTTCAAAAAATTTATATAATATTCATTTTCATGTCAGCTCTATGCCTGGAAATGGCCTTTAATTATTGGCCATAAAAAAATTGGCATTAATTGAAAAAAGAAATATTATGTAGATTCTTGCAATAGCCCTCTCTGACAAAAAATTTCTCTTAAAACTGTGATTCCTAAAAGATGTGTCCGGAGATTTGGTCAACTCTGTCAGATTTGTCTAAAATCCTAAATTAATCAGGAATGAGCAGGGTCAGCTATACCATAAGGACCCCTTCTTCATGTCCTCATTACATGTAGTGCAACAAGACCACACATGGTCTGTAAAGTTCTCTACTTTTGATAGAATTAAACAATATTGGAATCACCATGGTCACAATCATAAACTCTCAACTCCGTCTGCCTAATAGATTAAGATAGTTTATGAATTTTGGTTCAAATATGTTGTATTTAATTAGGTTTTAGAGTCATAAATCAACTGAGGAAAAACTAAATTGCTACTGTGTATACCACTTGAATGAAGAAAAATTCGAGTTTTTGTCAACTTCGTAAAATGTAAACTCCGTCAGAAAGATCTGTTAGATTGGTTATGTTTCTATTGGGGATTTTCAAATGAGTAATTTTCCATATATTACAAATGTTTGCATTTAACCTTTATTTGTAGAGGCAAAAAAAATATGTCTGTTTTGAGTATCTGTCAACTCCTTCACTGATGGAGGCAATATTTTATAGTCAATATTCTGAAAAAAAATATTTTAATCATTGTGCTGCAACATACGCTTAAACAATTGAATAATTTGCTGTGCTAGACCTAAGGGATAATGTTTGCTTTATAAATGTTGTTTTATTTAATACATCTAGAAAAACATCCCAAAATGTTAACTAAATGAGCTATGGAGCATTTAATAGCGCTCTAAAACAAAACAAAAAGAAGTTGGGAGATTTGTATTACATATTTGAATAATCTAATGTTAGTATTAAAGGCCATTAACCTCTATGGGATCGGTGTCCCGTATACGGGACGGTTGAGCTAACGTGCGCTAATGTGATTAGCATGACTATTGTAAGTAACAGCAAACTTTCCAGGACATAGACATGTCTTATATGGGCAGAAAGCTTAAATTCTTGTTAATCTAACTGCACTGTCCAATTTACAGTAGCTATTAGAGTGAAAAAATACCGTGCTATTGTTTGAGGAGAGTGCACAACAACAGAAAACATATCACGGCAACTGGTTTGATACATTCACCTCTGAAGGTAAATAATGTACTTACATTCAGTAATCTTGCTCTGATTTGTCATTCTATGGGTCCCAGAGATAAAAATGTAGCATAGTTTTGTTTGATAAAATCAATTTTTATATTCAAATGTAGGAACTGGGTTCTGCAGTTTGAACTCCTGCTGTCTCTGGCTCCACACCCACCCCGCCCTGCCATCTAGATTTGTGAAAGTTAGTGTATAAGCTAATGATCCATCATGTATGACATTTTGTATTACCATATCAGTTTTGTATGTTCTCTATAGTTATGTACTTGAAAATGTATCAATTGACCAAATTCGGCACATTTGGGCAGACTTGATACAAAATAGTCCAGTATTCACACTGCCTCTATCTAATGGGCAAAATCTAAATTGCACCTAAACTGCAATTCAAAGATGATGGATCAAAAAACAACAAACATTTATTTTGTTTTGTTTGTATTATCTTTTACCAGATATAATGTGTTATATTCTCCTACATTAATTTCACATTTCCCCAAACTTCAAAGTGTTTCCTTTCAAATGGTGTCAAGAATATGCATATCCTTGCTTCAGGTCCTGAGCTACAGGCAGTTAGATTTGGGTATGTAATTTTAGGCGAACATTGAAAATAAGGGTCCGATCCTTATTAAACACTTCTTGGAAAATAATTGTGAAAATGAAATGCCTTTTACGGTATCTGACGAAGTTTACATAAATCCAGTTAGTTGCATCTTTTGACATAAAAAAAAAGAAAAAAAAATGGGAGGTAGTTCCTTTACATGGTGTGATAGCTGATACTTTGGTACTGTCACGCTCTGGTTCCGGGACGTTGTTATAGAACCAGGGTGTGTTTGTATTGTTGGGTGTTGTGTGGGTTAGGTTGGGTATAGGGTGTGTTCGTTTTGTTGTGTGCTGTTTGGTTGGGGTGTCTAGGTGGTTGTCTTCCTTGTTTGTATTCATGTGACTCCCAATCGGAGGTAACGAGTGACAGCTGTCGGCTCGTTATCTCTGATTGGGAGCCATATTTAAACTGTGTGGTTTCACCTTGTAATTTGTGGGTTTTTGTTCCAAGTTTAGTCTTTGTTACTATTGGACTTCACTTTCGTCTTTTGTTTTGTATTGACGTGCTTTTCTAATTAAAAGTCATCATGTTCACTCGCAACGCTGCGCCTTGGTCTGCTCCTTTCTACGGTCGAGACAGAAAAACCCACCACAAGAGGACCAAGCAGCGTAACAAGCGACAACAGGACCTGCCTACACAGGATTTATGGACGCCTCCAAAGGATTCATGGACATGGGAGGAGATACGGGCTGGAAAGGGTCCTTGGGCACAACCGGAGGAATATCACCGCCCTCGTGAAGAGCTGGAGGCAGCTAAAGCAGAGAGGAGGTGGTATGAGGAGGCAGCACGGAGGCGAGGCTGGAAGCCCGAGAGTACTACCCAAAAATTTCTTGGGGGGGGGCTAAAAGGGAGTGTGGCGAAGTCAGGTAGGAGACCTGCGCCTACTCCCTGGACTGACCGTGGAGAGCGAGAGTACGGGCAGACACCGTGTTATGCAGTAGAGCGCATGGTGTCTCCTGTACGCAGGCATAGCCCGGTAAGGTACATTCCAGCTCCACGTATCGGCCGGGCTAGGTTGAGCATTGAGCCGGAGGTCATGAAGCCGGTCCTACGCATCAAGCCACCAGTGCGTCTCCTCGGGCCGGCTTACATGGCACCTGCCTTACGCATGGTGTCCCCGGTTCGCCCACATAGCCCGGTGCGGGTTATTCCTCCTTCCCGTACTGGTCGGGCGACGGGGAGTATACAACCAGGTAAGGTTGGGCAGGCTCAGTGCTCAAGGGAGCCAGTACGCCTGCACGGTCCGGTATTTCCGGCGCCACCTCCCCGCTCCAGCCCAGTACCACCAGTGCCTACACCACGCACCAAGCCTCCTGTGTGTCCCCAGAGTCCTGTGCGTCCTGTTGCTGCTTCCCGCACTAGCCCTGCGATGCGTGTCCTCAGGCCGGTACCTCCAGTTCCGGCACCACGCATCAGGCCTACGGTGCGTCCCCAGGGCCAAGCATGCCCTGTTGCTGCTTCCCGCACTAGCCCTGAGATGCGTGTCCTCAGCCCGGTACCTCCTGTTCCGGCACCACGCACCAGGCCTACGATGCGCCTCAGACGGCCTGAACTGCCCGTCTGCCCAACGCCGTCTGAACTGTCCGTCTGCCAAGCGCCGCAGGAACTGCCCGTCTGTACCGAGCCTGCAAAGCCGCCCGTCTGCCATGAGCCTTCAGAGCCGTCCGCCAGACCGGAGCCGCTAGAGCTCTCCGCCAGACAGGAGCAGCCAGAGCCTTCCGCCAGACAGGATCAGCCAGAGCCTTCCGCCAGACAGGATCAGCCAGAGCCTTCCGCCAGACAGGATCAGCCAGAGCCTTCCGCCAGACAGGATCAGCCAGAGCCTTCCGCCAGACAGGATCAGCCAGAGCCTTCCGCCAGACAGGATCAGCCAGAGCCTTCCGCCAGACAGGATCAGCCAGAGCCTTCTGCCAGACAGGATCAGCCAGAGCCTTCCGCCAGCCAGGATCCGCCAGAGCCGTCCAGCCAGGATCCGCCTGAGCCAGCCAGCCAGGATCTGCCCCTCAGTCCGGTGCTGCCCCTTAGTCAGGTACTGCCCCTTAGCCCGGTGCTGCCCCTTAGCCCGGTGCTGTCCCTTAGCCCGGTGCTGCCCCTTAGTCCGGAGCTGCCCCTTTATCCAGGTGGGTTAGTTTGGAGGGTGGTCAGTGGGAGGAGGCTACTTAAGCAGTTTGTGACTGTGGTGGGGTGGGGATCACGACCGGGGCCAGAGCCGCCACCGTGGACAGACGCCCACCCAGACCCTCCCCTAGTCTTTATGTTGGTGCGCCCGGGGTTCGCACCTTTAGGGGGGGGTACTGTCACGCTCTGGTTCCGGGACGTTGTTATAGAACCAGGGTGTGTTTGTATTGTTGGGTGTTGTGTGGGTTAGGTTGGGTATAGGGTGTGTTCGTTTTGTTGTGTGCTGTTTGGTTGGGGTGTCTAGGTGGTTGTCTTCCTTGTTTGTATTCATGTGACTCCCAATCGGAGGTAACGAGTGACAGCTGTCGGCTCGTTATCTCTGATTGGGAGCCATATTTAAACTGTGTGGTTTCACCTTGTAATTTGTGGGTTTTTGTTCCAAGTTTAGTCTTTGTTACTATTGGACTTCACTTTCGTCTTTTGTTTTGTATTGACGTGCTTTTCTAATTAAAAGTCATCATGTTCACTCGCAACGCTGCGCCTTGGTCTGCTCCTTTCTACGGTCGAGACAGGTATATCAAAATAAATATTTCAAATGTGGTTAATATTGAGAGTAATACACTGCATGAGCTCTAAAACAAATCCAAGGCCTATGTTCAACGATCCTCAAAATCTCTCAAAATGCACGGCTGATGGAAACACACATTTCTAAAACCAGCCTGACGAAAATATTTTGAATTAGTAAGTCATTTTGCCTCCCCTTTCAAGCATAAACATCATGAATATTTAAATAAACCTCTGAATTTGGGGGGAGAAAGTACTTCCCCCTCAACTGTGAGCCAGGGGAACTAAGCATTACCTTATTATGGATGAGCGCAAATTTCAATAACGGCATAATTTAACAACACAGAAACAGTTGGGAAAGTTTAGCTTACTCTCTCTCCCCGTCCCCTATCAATACGAACTGGTGTTTTGCAAGTACAGAACACGTCTGGTGTTTCGCAGACAGACAGGGAAGCTGCTGCTGTGCTCAAATGAATATGGATATTGCATCGCTAATAAGATGAACCTCCCAGTTTAAACCTGGCAGCTGCTGAGCTTGTTGTTTCCCAGATACAGAACACCAAGGGTGCTTCACAAATGGCACCGTATTCCTTATATAGAGCACTAATTTTGGCCAAACGTAGAACCAATAGTTATTGTATTGGAACCAATAGAATAACCGTAAAACAACAACCCCCATCCACCTCCAGGCAGGTTAAAACAAACACTCAAATGATTTGAACGTTTTAGAATAGTATCTGAACTCAGGTCTGCTGTGGTTCAGATCAAATCAAATCAAATGTTATTGGTCACAGAGCCCGGACTTGAACCCGATCTAACATCTCTAGAGACACCTAAAAATAGCTGTGCAGCGACGCTCCCCATCCTCAAATCAAATCAAATTTTATTGGTCACATACACGTGTTTAGCAGATGTTATTGCGGGTGTAGCGAAATGCTTGTGCTTCCAGCTCCGACAGTGCAGTGATATCTAACAAGTAATATCTAACAATTTCACAACATATACCCAATGCACACAAATCTAAGTAAAGCAATGGAATTAAGAATATATAGATAAATATATGGAGGAGCGATGTCAGGTTGGGTTATATAAGGGGCTCTCTCTCGTCTCGGCACAACCGACCAATGCTGACAGAACCCAAAGACTAGGCTACACTGTGTGTGTGTCTGTGTGTGTGTGTGTGTGTGTGTGTGTGTGTGTGTGTGTGTCTACAAACGTCCCTGCTGCTGAAAAACATCCCCACAGAATGATGCTGCCACCACCATGCTTCACCGTAGGGATGGTGCCAGGTTTCCTCCAGACGTGACGCTTGGCATTCAGGCCAAAGAGTTCAATCTTTATTTTTTAATTTTTTTTATCTTGGTTTCATCAGACCAGAGAGTCCTTTAGGTGCCTTTTACTGAGGAGTGGCTTCCATCTGGCCACTCTACCATAAAGACCTGATTGGTGGAGTGCTGCAGAGTTGGTTGTCCTTCTGGAAGGTTCTCCCATCTCCACAGAGGAACACTGGAGCTCTGTCAGAGTGACCATCGGGTTCTTGATCACCTCCCTGACCAAGGCCCTTCTCCTCCGATTGCTCAGTTTGGCCGGGCGGCCAGCTCTAGGAAGGGTCTTGGTGGTTCCAAACTTCTTCCATTTAAGAATGATGGAGGCCACTGTGTTCTTAGGGACCTTCAATGCTGCAGAAATGTTTTGGTGCCCTTTGCCAGATCTTTGCCTCGACACAATCCTGTCTCTGAGCAATACGGACAATTCCTTCGACCTCACGGCTTGGTTTCTGCTCTGACATGCACTGTCAACTGTGGGACCTTATATAGACAGGTGTGTGCCTTTCCAAATCATGTCCAATCAATTGAATTTACCACAGGTGGACTCCAATCAAGTTGTAGAAACACCTCAAGGATGATCAATGGAAATAGGATGCACCTGAGCTCAATTTTGAGTCTCATAGCAAAGGGTCTGAATACCAATGTAAATTAGGTATTTCTGTTTTTAATTTTTAATACATTTGCAAAAGTTTTGCTGTTTCATAATGGGATATTGTGTGTAGATTGATGAGGAACATTTCTTATTTAGTCCATTTTAAAATAAGGCTGTAACGTGACAAAATGTGGAAAAAGTCAAGGGGTCTGAATACTTTCTGAATGCACTGTACATACTGTACTATATACTGTACCATTATACTGTACTATATACTGTACTATATACTGTATTATATACTGTACCATTATACTGTACTATATACTGTACTATATACTGTACCATTATACTGTACTATATACTGTACTATATACTGTACCATTATACTGTACTATATACTGTACTATATACTGTACCATTATACTGTACTATATAGTTTACTATATACTGTACCATTATACTGTACTATATACTGTACTATATACTGTACCATTATACTGTACTATATACTGTACTATATACTGTATGGTCCTCTGTAGCTCAATTGGTAGAGCACGGCGCTTGTAACGCCAGGGTAGTGTGTTCGATCCCCGGCACCACCCATACCTAAAAAATGTATGCATGCATGACTGTAAGTCGCTTTGGATAAAAGCGTCTGCTAAATGGCATATTATCATTATTATTAAATACTGTACCATTATACTCTACAATATACTGTACTATATACTGTACTATATACTGTACCATTATACTGTACTATATACTGTACTATATACTGTACCATTATACTCTACAATATACTGTACCATATACTGTACTATATACTGTACCATTATACTGTACTATATACTGTACTATACACTGTACCATTATACTGTACTATATACTGTACCATATACTGTATCATTATACTGTACTATATACTGTACTATATAGTTTACTATATACTGTACCATTAAACTGTACTATGAAATAACACATATGGAATCATTTAGTAACCAAAAAAGTGTTAAACAAATCAAAATATATTTTATATTTGAGATTCTTCAAAGTAACCACCCTTTGCCTTGATGACAGCTTTGCACACTCTTGGCATTCTCTCAACCCGCTTCATGAGGTAGTCACCTGGAATGCACTTCAATTAACAGGTGTGCCTTGTTAAAATATCATTTGTGGAATGTATTTCTTTCTTAATGCGTTTGAGCCAATCAGTTGTGTTGTGACAAGGTAGGGGTGGTATACAGAAGATAGCCCTATTTGGTAAAATACCAAGTCCATATTATGGCAAGAACAGCTCAAATAAGCAAAGAGAAATGACAGTCCATCATTACTTTAAGGCATGAAGGTCAGTCAATCTGAAAATTTCAAGAACTTTGAAAGTTTCTTCAAGTGCAGTCGCAAAAACCATCAAGCGCTATGATGAAACTGTCTCTCACGAGGACCGCCACAGGAATGGAAGATCCAGAGTTTCCTCTGTTGCAGAGGATAAATTCACTAGAGTTACCAGCCTCAGAAATGCAGCCCAAAGTAACAGACACATCTCAAAATCAACTGTTCAGAGGAGACTGCGTGAATCAGGCCTTCATATATACTGAACCATTATACTGTACTGTATACGGTACTATATACTGTACTATGTACTGTACTATATACTGTACTATGTACTGTACTATATACTTAAGCAATAAGGGCCGAGGGGGTGTGGTATATGGTCAACGTACCACGGCTTAGGGCTGTTCTTACGCACAACGCAACGCGGAGTGCCTGGATACAGCCCTTAGCCGTGGTATATTGGCCATATACCACAAACTCCAGCGGTGCCTTATTGCTATTGTAAACTGGTTACCAACGTAATTAGAGCAGTAAAAATACATATTTTGTCACGCTCATGTTATACGGTCTGATATACCATGGATGTCAACCAATCATCATTCAGAGCTCGAATCACTCAGTTTATAATGTACTATTTACTGTACTATATAATACACTGTACCAATATACTGTAGCCTTGCCTTTTGAGGAAACGTGTCTTTGTACTGAGGTCAACACGTTTACTTTCAGACTTTGAAGCATCAGTACTGAAAAAGTTGGTTTCAAAGGGATTGCAATTAGTGATGATAAAGTGAGAAAAGATTTGTAACCTAGTTGTGAATTTCATGAGCGAGCAGCCTGCATACACAAAGTCTATTCTGTCTTAGTAAGCAGGTCATGTAGAGAAATGATGGCGCTGGTTTCAGTGTCTGAGGAGGATGTATATTTCAACAGCGTCCTGCACCTGCTGCTATGATTTAGAGTTGTGGTACTTTTACAGTCATGTATCCTACTCTCTTGAGCTTCGTCTCTATCTAAGAGACGTATCACTTTTAAAAAAAAAGTGATTTTGAAATGTCCGAGTACGGCTGAGCCAGGAGACTGGGAGAAGTGTCAGAAGAATGTTTATTGCGTTAAAAGGTGCGTAAAGCCTTCCTCACACCTCTTCATCACCAAGACTCCAGCCACCCAAGCCATGAACTGTTCTCTCTGCTGCCGCACTGGGCTACCGTTGCACCAAGTCTGTAACCAACAGGACCCTGAACAGTTTCTAGCCCCAAGCCATAAGAACGCTAAACAAAACTGCTAAATTGCTAATCAAATGGCTAGCCGGACTCTCTTGCACTGACTCTATGCACACACACTGGACTCCACCCACGCACTGGACTCCACCCACACACTGGACTCCACCCACACACTGGACTCCACCCACACACTCACACATCCTTACACTGACACCCCTACACTCATACACACACTACATATGTCCACACAAATGTAAATAACACACACACATACTGATGCCACATTCACACTCACTAGGTAGGCTGCTGCTACTGTCTATTATCTATCCTGTTGTCTAGTCACTTTACCCCTACCTACAGTATACTGCTGCTGCTGTCTATTATCTATCCTGTTGTCTAGTCACTTTACCCCTACCTACAGTATACTGCTTCTACTGTCTATTATCTATCCTGTTGTCTAGTCACTTTACCCCTACCTACAGTATACTGCTGCTACTGTCTATTATCTATCCTGTTGTCTAGTCACTTTACCCCTACCTACAGTATACTGCTGCTACTGTCTATTATCTATCCTGTTGTCTAGTCACTTGACCCCCTACCTACAGTATACTGCTGCTACTGTCTATTATCTATCCTGTTGTCTAGTCACTTGACCCCTACCTACAGTATACTGCTGCTACTGTCTATTATCTATCCTGTTGTCTAGTCACTTGACCCCTACCTACAGTATACTGCTGCTACTGTCTATTATCTATCCTGTTGTCTAGTCACTTGACCCCTACCTACAGTATACTGCTGCTACTGTCTATTATCTATCCTGTTGCCTAGTCACTTTACCCCTACCTACAGTATACTGCTGCTACTGTCTATTATCTATCCTGTTGTCTAGTCACTTGATCCCTACCTACAGTATACTGCTGCTACTGTCTATTATCTATCCTGTTGCCTAGTCACTTTACCCCTACCTACAGTATACTGCTGCTACTGTCTATTATCTATCCTGTTGTCTAGTCACTTTACCCCTACCTACAGTATACTGCTGCTACTGTCTATTATCTGTCCTGTTGTCTAGTCACTTGACCCCTCCCTACAGTATACTGCTGCTACTGTCTATTATCTATCCTGTTGTCTAGTCACTTTACCCCTACCTACAGTATACTGCTGCTACTGTCTATTATCTATCCTGTTGTCTAGTCACTTTACCCCTACCTACAGTATACTGCTGCTACTGTCTATTATCTATCCTGTTGTCTAGTCACTTTACCCCTACCTACAGTATACTGCTGCTACTGTCTATTATCTATCCTGTTGTCTAGTCACTTGACCCCTAGCTGTATGTCCATAGCTACCTCAATTACCTTGTAGCCCTGCACATCAACTCGGTACTGGTGCTCCCTGTATATAGCCATGTTATTACCTGGTACTCCCTGTATATAGCCATGTTATTACCTGGTACTTCCTGTATATAGCCATGTTATTACCTGGTACTCCCTGTATATAGCCATGTTATTACCTGGTACTTCCTGTATATAGCCATGTTATTACCTGGTACTCCCTGTATATAGCCATGTTATTACCTGGTACTCCCTGTATATAGCCATGTTATTACCTGGTACTCCCTGTATAAAGCCATGTTATTACCTGGTACTCCCTGTATATAGAGATGTTATTACCTGGTACTCCCTGTATATAACTATGTTATTACCTGGTACTCCCTGTATATAACCATGTTATTACCTGGTACTCCCTGTATATAGCCATGTTATTACCTGGTACTCCCTGTATATAGCCATGTTATTACCTGGTACTCCCTGTATATAGCCATGTTATTACCTGGTACTCCCTGTATATAGCCATGTTATTACCTGGTACTCCCTGTATATAACCATGTTATTACCTGGTACTCCCTGTATATAGCTATGTTATTACCTGGTACTCCCTGTATATAGCCATGTTATTACCTGGTACTCCCTGTATATAGCCATGTTATTACCTGGTACTCCCTGTATATAGCCATGTTATTACCTGGTACTCCCTGTATATAGCCATGTTATTACCTGGTACTCCTTGTATATAGCCATGTTATTACCTGGTACTCCCTGTATATAGCCATGTTATTACCTGGTACTCCCTGTATATAGCCATGTTATTACCTGGTACTCTCTGTATATAGCCATGTTATTAACTGGTACCCTGTGTATATAGCCATTTTATTACCTGGTACTCCCTGTATATAGCCATGTTATTACCTGGTACTCCCTGTATATAGCCATGTAATTACCTGGTACTCCCTGTATATAGCCATGTTATTACCTGGTACTCCCTGTATATAGCCATGTTATTACCTGGTACTCCCTGTATATAACCATGTTATTACCTGGTACTCCCTGTATATAGCCATGTTATTACCTGGTACTCCCTGTATATAGCCATGTAATTATCTGGTACTCCCTGTATATAGCCATGTTATTACCTGGTACTCCCTGTATATAGCCATGTTATTACCTGGTACTCCCTGTATAGAGCCATGTTATTACCTGGTACTCCATGTATATAGCCATGTGATGACCTGGTACTTCCTGTATATAGCCATGTTATTACCTGGTACTCCCTGTATATAGCCATGTTATTACCTGGTACTCCCTGTATATAGCCATGTTATTACCTGGTACTTCCTGTATATAGCCATGTTATTACCTGGTACTCCCTGTATATAGCCATGTTATTTTCCAGTCTTTATTGTTATTCATTAGTCACTGTGTATTTTTTCCTTGTGTCAATATTTTTCCTTTATCTTTAACTCTGCATTGTTGGAAAATGACCTGTCAGTAACCATTTTACTCTTAGTCTACACCTGTTGTCTACGAAACACGTGACAAATACATTTTTATTTTATTTTATTTCTCAGCCTTGTAATGTTACCAGAAATGGTATTTGGTGTGCTACTCCATTTTCTGGGCAGCCATTTTGGAAAATGGAATCTTGAACATTTACATTTACGTCATTTAGCAGACGCTCTTATCCAGAGCGACTTACAAACACTCCTAAACACATAACTGTTAGTCCATGACACCACTGACAAGTATAATGTTTGAGCCGGGATGCATATTTGCATAAATCTCTTGAAATCGTATAATAATCCTAATAAAGACAGTCAATCTGCCAAATCTAATGTCTCAAGGTGCAATATGTCACCCACCAGGAATGACTTCATTTCTATTCAGTGACCCACCGTAGATTACAGCTAGGCTAATTTCCCCTCTCATGACTACGCAGAGTCACAACACAGCAGGAAAAAGATGAGTTTAGCGGAACCTCTTCCTTTCTTCATCGGATTCATGGATTACATCGACTATCATTCTCAGCTGGACTCTCGTCATTACTGCCATGCAATCTCATTCGGAGCCTGTTGGTACATTTTCCACACGGCGGGGAATGGGTTTGAGATCTAGAGGTCTACTGCTGCATCGTGAACGTAAGAAGGGACACACTGGTAGAATAGAGTTAATTTAGCAACACTATGAGTAAACAGTTTTCTATTATACTTGGAAAATCTATTCTGTTGTTGACATAAATAAGACACTTGGATTTGTAGCTGTATTGTTGGGGAATTTACACACAGCAGGACAGGCCATGAGTGTCTAAAATTAGGTTTTGAAACAGTAACAATATATATTCTTGTCTGACTGAATTGTAATGTTATTTTTCTGTACTTGGAAGATGTGTTCCACTGAAGCCTGTAAAGCAGTAAGAGAAACACCTGGATTTCCCTTTGGTGCAACTGTATATTATTTCAGTGTATCTGTAAACAGTTTCCATATGTCAGCAGTGCTGAACCACAATATCAGGAATAATAAAAACAATTTCTTTATGCATTCTGAGTTGTAGACATCTTCAGGAGTTGCCTTGCCACCCCAAGCCGGCCGACAACGATACAAAAACTAAAAGTAATACATATTTGTCATTTACTTAAAATCATGAAAATATCTTTTTGTTTTGTACAAACATTAAATACAGCTACAATACAATTTGATACATCATCTTTATCCAACACAGGTGAGCTCAACAAGCGTTTCCATGACTACAAAGCCTCCAACAAAAATAACAATAGTTTTCTTCTCCGAGTCGACCGGTAGTCAAGGATTTCATCTTGGATCATAACATGTGTGCAGCACTTGACAAAAAAAAAAAATTTGCCTTTTTAAGCAGCCAATGAAAATCACTAGTCACCAAAGCACAGGTAGGAGGAATAGAAGTGAGGGAAGGAGGTAAGGGAAGGTAACAAGGAGGGAGGAAAGAAAGAAGGGGGCATAAAGAGTAAGATTGAGTGACATCTCATCATCTTCTCAACCACTTTGTAATGTCAGATGACAGAGTTCAAGCGATTTCAGTTTTGTACAGTTTCAACCCTATTTGGTTGGCTTGCGTTAAGTGGGATAACCTCTGTGAAGACTATCCATCTGTTCCCAAAGAATGACAACATTGTCAACATTATTTCTAGGTCAAACATTGGTATACCAACATCTGTTGTCATTGGATGTGTCTTAAAGGTATAGTTCACCCAAATTCCAAAATTACACATTGGTTTTCTTACTCTGTAAGCAGTCTATGGACAAGGTATGACAGCGATCCATGCTTTGGTTTAGTTTCCCTGCCACTGTTTTCCAAATGCTAATGTTTGTGCATTTTATGCACAAATCCCTACAAGTCCTGGTACTGATATTAGCATTTTTAGCGCATCAAATCATCTACATGTGACTGTATTGAGCTTCAAAATCAATTTGGGATACTTTCGGATAATTTAAACATGAGGCGTGACAAATGCTAATATCTGTACCAGGACCTAAATGGGATTTTGTGCCACAAATGATAAAACCTTAGCATTTGGAAACAGTGCCAGGGAATTAAAACCAAAGCACAGATTGCAAGTCATAACATGTCCGTAGACTGGTTCCAGGGTAAGATAACCAACGTGTCATTTTGTAATTTGGGTGAACATTCCCTTTATTTGGCACCCTTTTCCTTTGACCAGGGCCCATAGGTTGCACTATATAGGGAACATGGCGACATTTGGGACACAACCAATAGTGAGATTGTAGGTCGTAGATTGTACTGTAAAGGCGTTTACAGACGGGCCACGGTAAGCGGCGAAGTTCTCATAGACTTCGATGGGAGTAGTGTGGCGGGCGGCAAAATACGAGCAGTTCTGTAAGCGGGCGCGGTTCATGGCGCTTGCTCCGTGAGCGGCTCCGCTGGCTTGGAGCTCAAGGCGCCAAAATATGAAATCAGCTGAAGTCTTGAGCGGCCGCTGCACATGGTTGACCAATGAGCGTCGTTCATCTTGTCAACCAATCAAACAATGTTTTAATGACAACATTCGAGCTGACAACAACCGGGATCACTGGTCCCTACAGACGGTAGGCGGATTCTCTCACGGTTCAAATGCCGTTTACCGCAGCCCGTGTCTAAGCGCCATAAGTTGTAGTTTTCTCTAGTCTGTCTGCCTGCCTATTACATTTTTAGTCATTTAGGAGACACTCTTATCCAGAGCGACTTACAGAAGCAATTAGGGTTAAGTGCCTTGCTCAAGGGCACATCGACAGATTTTTCACCTAGTCGGCTCGGGACCTTTCGGTTACTGGCACAACACTCTTAACCACCAAGCTACCTGTCTGTCTGTTTATCTGTCTGTCTGTTTATCTGTCTGTCTGTCTGTCTGTGTCTCTCTCGGACCAAAAGTATCTAGCATTTCTTTGTTATCCATCCAGTTTATCAGCCAACACCATATTGCACTTCTACTCTCATCCTTGCAGTCACTGTGACTTTTGACATTAAATAAAGGTTCCCTATACCTCAGACCAGGGCACATAGTATCTCGTTCAGTGTCCCTGCTTGATCCCTTCAGGGCCGAGGTCCTTTCCCTTTTCTGTAGCCTTTCTAATCTGACCTTTCGTTCTGCTGTCCAGAATGTACTTGCAGTAAGGTCCTGCTCTGCTGTCCTTCAGAATGACAACATGGCTGACAACATGGCCAAGTGGATCTCTTCAGTTCCAAATACCACAAGTTCACTGGCCAGTTGTAATGAATACAACGATTCTCAGCAGAACCACACCACCACCACCAGGGGGAGCAGTAAGGGGAGGAGTAGACCTGGAGGGCCCAGGAGGAGCGGGTGGAGGAGATGGAGGTGGTGGAAGAGGAGGGCGTGACGGAGGGACGACTGCCCAGACGTCGGGTAGTCCTCGCAGGGCCCAGGACCCTGGCATCGTGCCTTCTCACACAGGACGCCGTTGAAACCCGGAGCACAGTGGCACCGCTGGTGGTGGTGGCACGTTCCCCCGTTCTGACAGAGAAGCATGGCGTTGTCACACACCCGAGCTGTGAAGAGAGGGAGGGAGGCAGGGAGGGAGAGAGAGGGAGGGAGGCAGGGAGGGAGAGAGAGAGAGGGAGGCAGGGAGGGAGAGAGAGAGAGGGAGGCAGGGAGGGAAGGGGGGGGTGAGAGAGGTTAAAGGGTAGGAAGCATTCGTTTTTACTCACTAATGTAACAACAGTGTGGTTAAAGACTTAGTGGCTTAGTTGTGGTCACGATCTGTTTATCTATAAGTACAAACATAGTTATGTTTGTGGGTTATTACATATTTATTAACTTATTTCCGGATAACCTCTAAACAACCTGCAATGCACTATTTCTCAACGTCATATGGAGGATCTACTCTCTGCTACCGAGTTCGTATGCTAGCTCTGTAGCTAGCTCAAGCTGGCTAACATTAGCCACATCTCATGCTATTCACAGACTTTTTGGCCGTTATCTAGTGGGAACCTGTCAGCACGGCAGGCTCTGGTGCTTCCTTGCCGTGGGCTCAAAACGAAAGAGAAAATCATACCTGCTTGTTCTAATAGTACCTCGTCTGTCTCCTTTTTATTTTGTCAACTACGGGAGTTTTGTAACTTTCTCCACCTTGCTTAGTGCTAGCTAGCTAGGTGACTGACATCTGGAATCTATCTATTTTGGATTTCGGCCCAGTGAAGCGCCCGCCTCTCCCTCACTTGGTAGCTAACTCAAAGTTTTACCATCGGATGGGCCCCAAACATCAATCTGTACGTTTTTTTTTCGGTGTACTTTTTACCCCAATTTCGTGATATCAAATTAGTAGTTACAGTTTTGCTCCATCGCTTCTTGACACACTGCCCGTTTAACCCGGAAGCCAGCTGCACCATTGTGTCGGAGGAAACACTGTGCAACTGGTGACTGAAGTCAGCGTGCATGCACCCGGCCTGCCACAAGGAGTTGCTAGAGCGCGATGGGACAAGGACATCCCGGCCGGCCAAACGCTCCCCTAACCCGGACGACGCTGGGCCAATTGTGCGCTGCCTCATGGGTCTCCCGGTCACGGCCGACTGCGACACAGCCTGGGATCTAACCCGGGTCTGTAGTGACGCCTCTAGCACTGCGATGCAGTGCCTTAGACCGCTGCGCCACTCGGGAGGCCCTGTTAAGTTTTAGTTGTGTTGTGTTAGTTGTGTTCTAGCTGGTCTCCAGAAGTTGGGCTCTAGCTTACTGACCATAACCGTGGTGATTGGCTGGCTAGGCTAATAGCTAGTTGGCTGGCTAAGTTAGGCCAATAGCTAGTTGGCTAGGCTGGCTAGGCTAATAGCTAGTTGGCTGGCTAAGCAAGGCTAATAGCTAGTTGGCTAGGCTAATAGCTAGTTGGCTAGGCTGGCTAGCTTGCTGGCTAAGATAACTGCATATACAGTGAGGGAAAAAAGTATTTGATCCCCTGCTGATTTTGTACGTTTGCCCACTGACAAAGAAATTATCAGTCTATAATTTTAATGGTAGGTTTATTTGAACAGTGAGAGACAGAATAACAACTAAAAAATCCAGAAAAACCCATGTCAAACATTTTATAAATTGATTTGCATTTTAATGAGGGAAATAAGTATTTGACCCCCTCTCAATCAGAAAGATTTCTGGCTCCCAGGTGTTTATACAGGTAACGAGCTGAGATTAGGAGCACACTCTTAAAGGGAGTGCTCCTAATCTCAGTTTGTTACCTGTATAAAAGACACCTGTCTACAGAAGCAATCAATCAATCAGATACCAAACTCTCCACCATGGCCAAGACCAAAGAGCTCTCCAAGGATGTCAGGGACAAGATTGTAGACCTACACAAGGCTGGAATGGGCTACAAGACCATCGCCAAGCAGCTTGGTGAGAAGGTGACAACAGTTGGTGCGATTATTCGCAAATGGAAGAAACACAAAATAACTGTCAATCTTCCTCGGCCTGGGGCTCCATGCAAGATCTCACCTCGTGGAGTTGCAATGATCATGAGAACGGTGAGGAATCAGCTCAGAACTACACGGGAGGATCTTGTCAATTATCTCAAGGCAGCTGGGACCATAGTCACCAAGAAAACAATCGGTAACAGACTACGCCGTGAAGGACTGAAATCCTGCAGCGCCCGCAAGGTCCCCCTGCTCAAGAAAGCACATATACAGGCCCGTCTGAAGTTTGCCAATGAACATCTGAATGATTCAGAGGAGAACTGGGTGAAAGTGTTGTGGTCAGATGAGACCAAAATCGAGCTCTTTGGCATCAACTCAACTCGCCATGTTTGGAGGAGGAGGAATGCTGCCTATGACCCCAAGAACACCATCCCCACCGTTAAACATGGAGGTGGAAACATTATGCTTTGCGGGTGTTTTTCTGCTAAGGGAACAGGACAACTTCACCGCATCAAAGGGACGATGGACGGGGCCATGTACCGTCAAATCTTGGGTGAGAACCTCCTTCCCTCAGCCAGGGCATTGAAAATGGGTCGTGGGATGGGTATTCCAGCATGACAATGACCCAAAACACACGGCCAAGGCAACAAAGGAGTGGCTCAAGAAGAGGCACATTAAGGTCCTGGAGTGGCCTAACCAGTCTCCAGACCTTAATCCCATAGAAGATCTGTGGAGGGAGCTGAAGGTTCGAGTTGCCAAACGTCAGGCTCGAAACCACAATGACTTGGAGAAGATCTGCAAAGAGAAGTGGGACAAAATCCCTCCTGAGATGTGTGCAAACCTGGTGGCCAATTACAAGAAACGTCTGACCTCTGTGATTGCCAACAAGGGTTTTGCCACTACACTAGTACTAAGTCATGTTTTGCAGAGGGGTCAAATACTTATTTCCCTCATTAAAATGCAAATCAATTTATAACATTTTTGACATGCGTTTTTCTGGATTTTTTTGTTGTTATGCTGTCTCTCACTGTTCAAATAAACCTACCATTAAAATTATAGACTGATCATGTCTTTGTCAGTGGGCAAACGTACAAAATCAGCAGGGGATCAAATACTTTTTTCCCTCACTGTACCTAACATTTTTTGATAACTGGTTAGATGGTGTTATGTATTTCCAAAACTTGTATTTACTTTAATGTAGCTGTGAGCTAGGTGTTAGCAGGCTAGTTGGCAACCTTGCAAGTTAATTTGAAACAATTAATTCATAAAATATTTGCTTGTAAGTTGGCTGAAAATTCAATTGAAACCAGTAGACATGACTGCAAATGATTTGGTTTAATTTGAAGTTCTACATTTTAAGTTATTTCTGTTGGAGTTTACATTGTAGGGAATAGGCTGGCTTGCCGGGTCCTCCGTGTTACATCACACCCCGGAAAAACACGACATGACTTCGGCATTCTTCGGAATTCTGATCGGTTTTATGTAAAAACTAAAAAATAGAAAAGTGAGGTGTAACTTTTCATTGGGACTTTTGATGTGTATACTAACACAAATCCATATTCATATACAATAATAAGTAAAACAGGAGAGAAAAAGAGGAGGCCATCTGTGAGTTCGGTTACATGCATACAACAACACCATTATTGTGAATAGTCAGATTGATATAATAGTTAGATTTAAACGTTTACATGATTTGCAAGAAGAACGATTTCCCCCCCCCAAAAAATCCTGTTTACATACACACATCTGAAATCAGGCTACCTGATGGGACTTTTGATAAATGCAGAAAATCGCCAATCAAAATAAACGTTCTACCACAGCGACCATGTTATTTTTGTGAAGCATATTTGATTCTGAGTTCGGACATATAAAGTTTGTATGTGAAAACTATTTCTAAGAGGCATACTTTCAGTTTTTCCAAACTCACTTCACTCGCGAAAAAAGAAGGAAGCTAGCGCTGCTCGTGCTAGCACATGCGCAGATCAAATGCACCGCTATAACTCTGATTAAGGCATTTAGATGGCCTAATAATTTCAAAGATTGCTCAGAAAACCAGATGTTTTAATCGGTGTATTAAGATAAGCAGAGTAATGTGTTTACATGACCAATACCATAACTGGCCTACTGCCATAATCAGTTTAATATCGAATTATTAGTGTATACGTAAACGTACTCTGTGAGTATTGGGACACATCCGCTCACAAACTCTGTGAGTATTGGGACACATCCGCTAACATACTCTGTGAATATTGCGCTCACGTACTCTGTGAGTATTGGGACACATCCGCTCACAAACTCTGTGAGTATTGGGACACATCCGCTAACATACTCTGTGAATATTGCGCTCACGTACTCTGTGAGTATTGGGACACATCCGCTCACAAACTCTGTGAGTATTGGGACACATCCGCTAACATACTCTGTGAATATTGCGCTCACGTACTCTGTGAGTATTGGGACACATCCGCTCACAAACTCTGTGAGTATTGGGACACATCCGCTCACAAACTCTGTGAGTATTGGGACACATCCACTCACTTCGGTTTCAAAAAAGGAGTGAGACCATAGAAGGAGACCTTGCCGAGGTACAGTATTTTAGAGACCATGGGGGATTTGAGAGAAAATAACACTGAAACAAAGGAACCAATAACCCACAGCAGGCTATCCACGTGATTGGCTCTCAACTAATATGCTCGCCATGTAATTGGTTCCCTCCTACAAGGCTCTCCACGTGATTGGCTCCCTCCTATTAGGTTCTCCACGTGATTGTCTCCCTTCTATTAGGCTCTCCACGTGATTGGCTCCCTGCTATTAGGCTCTCCACGTGATTGGAGAGCCTGATAGGAGAGCCTGATAGGAGAGCCTGATAGATACCAGGCTCTCCACATGATTGGTGCCCTCCTACCAGGCTCTCCATGTGATTGGCTCCCTCCTATTAGGCTCTCCACGTGATTGGTGCCCTCCTACCAGGCTCTCCATGTGATTGGTGCCCTCCTACGAGGCTCTCCACGTGATTGGTGCCTTTGAAATGTAAATTGATATGTGCAGGTGATCACATTATAGTTCCTTGCTGGCTGGAGTAAACATCACAGGAAGCAAACACTATGATCCGGATGTTAGGATTGTATTGAAATATTGTAACAAACACACACACACACACACACACCTTTGTTAAGGTTTGTTAGTAATGACTGTTTTGTAATATTCGTTCCATCATTTTTGCATGTTCTGAATGACATAGGGATGTAAACGCAATGCTATTTTTGTGAAAATGGATTGAATAAAAAAAGCACATTTTCCTCCCTCTCTTACAGAGAAACCTAAGATTATATAATATTTGCCAAGAGATTGGAGTATAATTGGAATCTCGTTCCTGCATGAATGTAATTTATGATTCTGTGTAAAATGGCTCTGGACCATGTATGAGAGCACGGTGCAAACAACAGGGGCTTCATTTATCAACCCTGCATGTGTACAAAATATACCACAAAATGTGCAAAATGTGCCAGTTTGCACGCAAAAGTTGGCATTTTATAAAAATGTAACTTGAAGCGAGAGTGTGCTCACCTCCCCGCAAACTTTAGAACGTACGTAAGCACATCTGCTAGTGGTTGAAATATTGTATCGCAAGCTGGCAAGTAAGTATTTTGTGTAAATAGGGGATATGATGAAAAGCGTATTTATAAAAACTTAAAACTGGAAAACATATTAACAAGAATGCAGCCATTTGCCGTTAGTGAGAAGAGGGAACATCTATGTGGTTTAGTTTTTAGAATCTAAAATAATTAGACATAGGAATCTTTTCCCTATATATATTGTTTTCAGAACCATTGCAGAATAAATTCCTCACCTTTTCTGGCCGTGATGGGTTCATATTCCCGAAGGAGACATACAACAAATGATCATGCACATCTCTCATTTAATTGGACCTAGTAGCCTAGTAAATAGATAGGCTATATGTATTTCGAGTTTTGCAATATCATAGGCAGTGCCGTTTATAATACTGGTATACAGTTGAATTTTAACAGGTGAACAGTTGATCTTATGAAGTAGACCTTAGTCAGCTACTGTAAGTACTGTAATTCTATTATTATAATTTTTTTGTAGCCTGCCTTACGCCTCATGTCCATCAAACTCTTTGCATTCTGGCAGAAGTCATTCATTGTCAATGGAGCAGTTCGCAACGCTACGTTGAGGGGTGCCGCACAAGGCTGCGGTGTGTTCTGTGTACCGCATACGTTCAATATTCGCGGTCAGTCCATCAAATTAAGGTTAGGGGGGGAAAAGTCGATGCGAAACATTTTTTTAATTCAAACGTTCTGATGACAGGTCAACGACAATTTGCCATTGTTTTCTCGTTCTGAAACTGACAGTCCTTTTGCAGATACAGCATAAAGTACTGCTGAAGATGAAAACATTCTGCCAACACAGTAAATAGATCGCTAGCCTATTTAAAATATTTGACAGTATGGGTAAGGCTACAGTATTGCTGTGCGATAGGAGCGCGACATCATTTGCCTATTTATTCTCAGAGCAAGGCAGGACAAAGAAACTCACTAATCTATTGATAAACTAACAATTCGTCTTTTGTATGCCATGGCTAGCCTGAACAGCTTCTACCCCCAAGCCATAAGACTGCTAAATAGTGAACCAAATAGCTGCCCGGACTATCTGCATGGACCCCCTCACATTCGCTGCTGCTACTGTCTATTATCAATCCTGTTGTCTAGTCACTTTACCCCTACCTACAGTATACTGCTGCTACTGTCTATTATCTATCCTGTTGTCTAGTCACTTTACCCCTACCTCCAGTATACTGCTGCTACTGTCTATTATCTATCCTGTTGTCTAGTCACCTTACCCCTACCTACAGTATACTGCTGCTACTGTCTATTATCTATCCTGTTGTCTAGTCACTTTACCCCTACCTACAGTATACTGCTGCTACTGTCTATTATCTATCCTGTTGTCTGGTCACTTTACCCCTCCCTACAGTATACTGCTGCTACTGTCTATTATATATCCTGTTGTCTAGTCACTTTACCCCTACCTACAGTATACTGCTGCTACTGTCTATTATCTATCCTGTTGTCTAGTCACTTTACCCCTACCTACAGTATACTGCTGCTACTGTCTATTATCTATCCTGTTGTCTGGTCACTTTACCCCTCCCTACAGTATACTGCTGCTACTGTCTATTATCTATCCTGTTGTCTAGTCACTTTACCCCTACCTACAGTATACTGCTGCTACTGTCTATTATCTATCCTGTTGTCTAGTCACTTTACCCCTACCTACAGTATACTGCTGCTACTGTCTATTATCTATCCTGTTGTCTAGTCACTTTACCCCTACCGACAGTATACTGCTGCTACTGTCTATTATCTATCCTGTTGTCTAGTCACTTTACCCCTACCTACAGTATACTGCTGCTACTGTCTATTATCTATCCTGTTGTCTAGTCACTTTACCCCTACCTACAGTATACTGCTGCTACTGTCTATTATCTATCCTGTTGTCTAGTCACTTTACCCCTACCTACAGTATACTGCTGCTACTGTCTATTATCTATCCTGTTGTCTAGTCACTTTACCCCCTACCTACAGTATACTGCTGCTACTGTCTATTATCTATCCTGTTGTCTAGTCACTTTACCCCTACCTACAGTATACTGCTGCTACTGTCTATTATCTATCCTGTTGTCTAGTCACTTTACCCCTACCTACAGTATACTGCTGCTACTGTCTATTATCTATCCTGTTGTCTAGTCACTCTGCACCTACCTAGCCTCGTAGCGACGGGAAGCTTGGGGAAGTTCCATGGCAGAAATCAGCCAAAGAGAGGTCGGAACTCAGTGTATATAAGTGACGCCTGGCAATACATCAAACCAATCCAATGCCTTGCTTGGGCAGAGCTCCATAGGTGCTCACCAGATTAGTGCCGTAGGAGAAACAGTGTGTGAGGACTAAACATGTCAACACAACAAGCACTGGTGACAAAACATTTTAGAATGTTTGCTGGTTTTCACAGCATTAATCGATTCTTTTGAGATGAGCTAAAGCTGCAGTAAGAGGTGGGAAATGGTCTATAAAGCTGACCAGATCAATATTTTAAATTTGGACGTTTCTGAAGTGATAATTGGCTGTAAAGGCTAGCATGAGGGACAAGAAGCATCTAGAAACAATGAGGTTTGTTTTGAGAAAAGTCAGCTAACCTTGTAAACTGCCTAGGTATTTCTCTAACTAACTAGCTAGCTACTAGCCTAGGTATTTATCTAACTAACTAGCTAGCTACTCGCCTAGGTGTTTCTCTAAACTAACTAGCTAGCTACTAGCCTAGGTATTTCTCTAACTAACTAGCTAGCTACTAGCCTAGGTGTTTCTCTAACTAACTAGCTAGCTACTAGCATAGGTATTTCTCTAACTAACTAGCTAGCTACTAGCCTAGGTATTTATCTAACTAACTAGCTAGCTACTAGCCTAGGTATTTATCTAACTAACTAGCTAGCTACTAGCCTAGGTGTTTCTCTAACTAACTAGCTAGCTACTAGCATAGGTATTTCTCTAACTAACTAGCTAGCTACTAGCCTAGG
The DNA here is from genome assembly GCF_020615455.1 of Coregonus clupeaformis. NCBI lineage: Eukaryota > Metazoa > Chordata > Actinopteri > Salmoniformes > Salmonidae > Coregonus > Coregonus clupeaformis. Next base: position 47,154,379 of record NC_059212.1, on the reverse strand, counting down.
TGTTTCTCTAACTAACTAGCTAGCTACTAGCATAGGTATTTCTCTAACTAACTAGCTAGCTACTAGCTAGCTCATTTTCTCTCACGATTATAAAGCCAACAAAATGTTAATAAAAACAGCATATTATTGACCTAAAAGGTTAGCTGTGACATTGATCTAGTACTGGTACTCCCTGCATATAGCTCCATTCTTGTATATTTAATTTGATTCCTCGTGTTACTATTTTAATTGTATTTTTTTTTTTTTTACTGCATTGTTGAGAAGGGCTAGTAAGCAAGCGTTTCACGGTAAAGTCTACACCAGTTGTATTCGGCACATGTGACAAATACATCTTTATTTGATTTGATTTGGCTGCATTGGCGATGCATGCCATATGATAAGCTGATTCACATGGCTGATCTGCTGAGAGAGAGTGACAATCAAATAAAACAGATTGGAGATCTTACAACTAGATAAAAAGGAAATGTTCATTTAAGAATACAACTCAGAAACACAGACACATTAGAGACATAAACCCTTCCTCTCTATTGATTGTGATATGTGATAAATCAACATTGACCCTAGTTCATTTTGAATAATAGTTTAACAATTAAAACAAGTTGAAACGCTTCACTTCAAAGAATTAACACTTAATCACTTCAAAATGTACAAATATGTCTAACTGGTATGTAAAGATGAGACATCTTAGTCTAAATAACAATATATCATTGAGTAGTAAAAACTAGGGTATTATTACTAAAGCATCATTTCAGGGGTAACAAAAAAACACAATGTTGCTCCACTGATCGCTGATCTACTGGGTGAGCAGACTTCTATTCCAGCCCAGCAATAGCACACTTGATTATCAACTCATTAGATTTGATAAGTTGAATCAGGGATGTTATTGCTGGGCTGAAACAGAACCCTGCACACCCAGCAGACCTCCAGCAGGGTTGGCCTGCTCCAATTGTAATAGGTTTATACATTGTGTGACGTTTAACTGTGTTTTTGTATACAACATTTGCTAACATAGGTAGACATACAGTTAACCCATGGCATATGGGATAAACTGTTAGTCTCTTGGGACATTCATTGGGACCTCTCTCTTCATCTGCTAACAGGCTTTCAAAGCTTTCCGTATCTGACGACAGAAAACATCACAAAGAAACAGGCTTCATTATACTAAAATTAGACAGCACTGAATAATATGTCGCTATTGTCTCTCTGTCCTCAAAGTTTAACCATCTAGGGACTGGAACTGGAGAATCTTTTCATAATGTCCTCCCACAATATTACCTGTCCTGTCCAGTAGCCTACACTCTCCCGTTACTGACAGCTGGAGCTGCAATGTCACCCTCTTCCATGGCTGTTATCTACAGATGCATTTGGAGACTGTGTTATTCATTTACAATGATTAAATTGGAGTTCTACAATGGCGCCGGAGGGGATGGCTGTTATCTACAAATGCATTTGGAGATTGTTTTTAATTTACAATGATTACATCAAGATAGCTAGCTGGTAGGAAGTTAGCTAGCTGATTACATTTAATTAACTTGGCTAAACAGTGTGTAAAGTTTGCTAACTAGCTAGCAGCTCAGTTGAGTTAGCCTACAAAGTGGCCTATTGTAGCTAGCTAATAATACATAATTTTCTACATTTAAAAAAAACATTTACTTATTTACCGTTTTTTGGGTCCTTACAAAAACAAATGAATAGGCAATCTTCATGATATTTTAGGCGGTAGCAAAGCGCAGCCAGCGGCCATGTGGACAAACGGACACGAGGAAAACAGTGTGTTTGTCACCAGAGCGGTTTAGAAAGGGTTGTGATGTTTGACTTTACCAGCGTAATCAACTTTCAATTTCAATAAATATAAAATCCCAGACTGTCGGCCACACCTGATAACTTGAAAACTAGCACTTGAAACTAGCAACTAGCATAGGCAACAATCCTGGATGGAAAACAGAGAGGCACATAACACACAGCACCCCTTCTACGGTGTGTGGGGGGAGGGTTCTTCAAATGTAACATCCAATCAAAATCTAGCAGCCGGGAGCAAGTGGACCATTCAAATCATATTTTGCAATACAAAATTCTCCAGACCTAAAAGGGAGGCGTGACAACAAGGTGATTTTGGAAGTATGGCAATGTGAAATCAACCGTGGCCTAATAGCAATAATTCCAAATCATACAGTAAATAAAGGGTGTTATTGTCGCCATTGAAAGGTGAATCGAGGGCGTTTTCCAGGCTGAGTTTTAATGCTCATTCACGCTCGCCCAGTTTTACGACAGGTCTGATTTATATTGGGAAACATACGTCGTGTGTATGGCGTGCGCCAACTTTATAAATCTCAATATGACTTTTCAGAAATGGCGCACGCAGAAATGTTGAGTTAAATTTACGCAATGGTTATAAATGAGGCCCCAGAACTATATAACTACGTCTCAAATGGCCCAATAGAGCTCTGGTCAAAAGTAGTGCACTAGGGAATAGGGTGCCATTAGGTCAAAAGTAGTGCACTAGGGAATAGGGTGCCATTAGGTCAAAAGTAGTGCACTAGGGAATAGGGTGCCATTAGGTCAAAAGTAGTGCACTAGGGAATAGGGTGCCATTAGGTCAAAAGTAGTGCACTAGGGAATAGGGTGCCATTAGGTCAAAGTAGTGCACTAGGGAATAGGGTGCCATTAGGTCAAAAGTAGTGCACTAGGGAATAGGGTGCCATTAGGTCAAAAGTAGTGCACTAGGGAATAGGGTGCCATTAGGTCTAAAGTAGTGCACTAGGGAATAGGGTGCCTTTAGGTCAAAAGTAGTGCACTAGGGAATAGGGTGCCATTTGGGACGTTACCCCTGACTACGCCAATACACTAAAGAGATGAAATGACTGGAATAACGATGTTGAATTTCCAGTGGACATTTCGGTGCTCGAGCATTCATAATTATTTCTCAACATTACTTTGTTTTTTGCATTCTTTGACGGGTTGGGGGAATTTCAATGGCGAAGCATTCACACTATTTCTCAAAATATATTTATTTTGAAGGTTGTCTATAACCCCATTCAACGAAGGATAAAGATTTGATGCATTGGGTAGCTAATACTTGCTATTGTTTAAATGTATGGCTGTTCTCAGCTTCTCAGCTGCATCAGCGGACTGATGTTCCGCCTCAGATTCAGATTCCAAAGGTCTCTAATCTGCAGACTTTACAGAGTTTACTTTGTTGGCAGTTGTTCTGTGGATTATCCATCTGCTCCACGTCCTCCAGAAGACCCAGAGACTATTGTCTTTCCCCCAGCATCTGTAGGCCTGATTAACTGGGCTTAGGAAGGGTTGGAGGGGTGGAGCGAGAGAGAGAGAGAGAGAGAGAGAGAGAGAGAGAGAGAGAGAGAGAGAGAGAGAGAGAGAGAGAGAGAGAGAGAGAGAGAGAGAGAGAGAGAGAGAGAGAGAGAGAGAGAGAGAGAGAGAGAGAGAGAGAGAGAGAGAGAGAGAGAGAGAGAGAGAGAGACTGGGTTATGAAGGGTTGGAGGGGTGGAGCGAGCTAGAGCTGAGAAGAAGCCGAAGACAAACTGTTTTGATGGATTCCAAGAGTAAAAACGCAGTCAAATGAGTGGGATGTGGTAGAAGTGAGCAGATTTAGTGAGGATTTAAGGTATTGCATGAGAGGAACATGCTGTGCAGTACTGTCTGTATCCCACATAGTAATATTAGTGCAAAGCCATGTAGGATCCAGACCGTATCCTCCGCTCTGTGTCTTGAGTTGACATTAAATAGATTACTTGCAGGGTCTCCATTAGATGTTTTTTTTTCTACAATACTACCAATACAGTTCTGTCATATCTACTGTATTAGTGAAAACTAATTTACTTAGATTTCTAGTTCATCTCCTCATGCATATGAAGATGAACATAACCGTGATCAGTCTTTAATGGTCAGTATAGTGGTAGTAATGACTCTCCATAAAAGGAGGCTATCCTTGATATGGTAATCTACCTTGTCCAATCCAACTATCATTAGCACTCCTCTAGACAGACACGTGAGAAATCTCAAAAGAGTTTCTCCCTCTCATTGAGCCCTGAGACACACACGCACACACAGACACGCACACACAGACACGCACACACACACGCACACACGGGTACACACACGCACACACACACACGCACACACAGACACGCACACACACACACACACACACACACACACACACACACACACACACACACACACACACACACACACACACACACACACACACACACACACACACACACACACACACACACACACACACACACACACACACACACACACAAACCCCATGCTGAGTCCCTCTGAGACGTGCAGCATCACATCTTTGTCAGAGGGTGTGACATTCTCTGCAGGATAACTGTTAACACAGATCCATCCTTGGGGCATGGTGTACGTGTTTGTGTGTGTTTGTGTGTGTTTGTGTTTGTGTGTGTGTGTGTGTGTGTGTGTGTGTGTGTGTGTGTGTGTGTGTGTGTGTGTGTGTGTACTGAACGTCTACTGATTGGACAGCAGAGAGACTCAATGACTAGGATTTAGACTACAATATGTTTGAATGGTAGCTGTATATTTTAATGGTATCACAAAAACCTGAAGAGCGAGAGCAGCGCTTTTCCCTCCCTAATGATATATACTGTAAATTCCAAAGAATGCCATTTCATTAACTTCTAAGGAAATAATGACTGAAGTGTATGCCACAGCATGCCCCCTAATCAGAGCCCTATTATATACTGTGGTTATGATCAGGTATTATTACAGTGGTGTAGCTACTATAGCGTTTAGCCTACTGCATAGATATTGTCACAGATCTAACCACAACCTTAGTGGATACTTATCTAACCACAACCTTAGTGGATACTTATCTAACCACAACCTTAGTGGATACTTATCTAACCACAACCTTGGTGGCTACATATCTAACCACAACCTTAGTGGATACTTATCTAACCATAACCTTAGTGGCTACATATCTAACCACAACCTTGGTGGCTACATATCTAACCACAACCTTAGTGGATACTTATCTAACCACAACCTTAGTGGCTACATATCTAACCACAACCTTAGTGGATACTTATCTAACCACAACCTTAGTGGATACTTATCTAACCACAACCTTAGTGACTACATATCTAACCACAACCTTAGTGGCTATATATATAACCACAACCTTAGTGGCTACTAATCTAACCACAACCTTAGTTGCTACATATCTAACCACAACCTTAGTGGCTACTTATCTAACCACAACCTTAGTTGCTACATATCTAACCACAACCTTAGTGGCTACATATCTAACCACATCTCAATAACAGGTGCAGACATTCCATTTGCTTATAGTTATTGTCTCCCTTTCTTTCTGAAAAGCTACTTTTTAGGTCAGTTTATTGCTTAAAACCTATTCAGGCATCTCTCTGGCTCCGCTATACCTTAAAACTGTGAAATATTGATGTTCTGCGATAGTGTAAGAGTGATATCTGTGAGATATGGCACCCTGCGATGTTATATGGAATGGAGAGTGACAAATCAATATTCCAGAACTCCGTCACTTGCTATGATTACCTGGTGAGAGAGAGAGAGAGAGAGAGAGAGAGAGAGAGAGAGAGAGAGAGAGAGAGAGAGAGAGAGAGAGAGAGAGAGAGAGAGAGAGAGAGAGAGAGTGAGGGAGGGAGATAAATATCTATATATATATACAGTGGGGGGAAAAAAGTATTTAGTCAGCCACCAATTGTGCAACTTCTCCCACTTAAAAAGATGAGAGAGGCCTGTAATTTTCATCATAGGTACACGTCAACTATGACAGACAAATTGAGGAAAAAAAATCCAGAAAATCACATTGTAGGATTTTTAATGAATTTATTTGCAAATTATGGTGGAAAATAAGTATTTGGTCACCTACAAACAAGCAAGATGTCTAGTTCTCACAGACCTGTAACTTCTTCTTTAAGAGGCTCCTCTGTCCTCCACTCGTTACCTGTATTAATGGCACCTGTTTGAACTTGTTATCAGTATAAAAGACACCTGTCCACAACCTCAAACAGTCACACTCCAAACTCCACTATGGCCAAGGCCAAAGAGCTGTCAAAGGACACCAGAAACAAAATTGTAGAGCTGCACCAGGCTGGGAAGACTGAATCTGCAATAGGTAAGCAGCTTGGTTTGAAGAAATCAACTGTGGGAGCAATTATTAGGAAATGGAAGACATACAAGACCACTGATAATCTCCCTCGATCTGGGGCTCCACGCAAGATCTCACCCCGTGGGGTCAAAATGATCACAAGAACGGTGAGCAAAAATCCCAGAACCACACGGGGGGACCTAGTGAATGACCTGCAGAGAGCTGGGACCAAAGTAACAAAGCCTACCATCAGTAACACACTACGCCGCCAGGGACTCAAATCCTGCAGTGCCAGACGTGTCACCCTGCTTAAGCCAGTACATGTCCAGGCCCGTCTGAAGTTTGCTAGAGTGCATTTGGATGATCCAGAAGAGGATTGGGAGAATGTCATATGGTCAGATGAAACCAAAATAGAACTTTTTGGTAAAAACTCAACTAGTCGTGTTTGGAGGACAAAGAATGCTGTGTTGCATCCAAAGAACACCATACCTACTGTGAAGCATGGGGGTGGAAACATCATGCTTTGGGGCTGTTTTTCTGCAAAGGGACCAGGACGACTGATCCGTGTAAAGGAAAGAATGAATGGGGCCATGTATCGTGCAATTTTTAGTGAAAACCTCCTTCCATCAGCAAGGGCATTGAAGATGAAACGTGGCTGGGTCTTTCAGCATGACAATGATCCCAAACACACCGCCCGGGCAACGAAGGAGTGGCTTCGTAAGAAGCATTTCAAGGTCCTGGAGTGGCCTAGCCAGTCTCCAGATCTCAACCCCATAGAAAATCTTTGGAGGGAGTTGAAAGTCTGTGTTGCCCAGCGACAGCCCCAAAACATCACTGCTCTTGAGGAGATCTCCATGGAGGAATGAAGACTTACAGAAAACGTTTGACCTGTGTCATTGCCAACAAAGGGTATATAACAAAGTATTGAGAAACTTTTGATATTGACCAAATACTTATTTTCCACCATAATTTGCAAATAAATTCATAAAAAATCCCACAATGTGATTTTCTGGATTTTTTTTCCTCAATTTTTCTGTCATAGTTGACGTGTACCTATGATGAAAATTACAGGCCTCTCTCATCTTTTTAAGTGGGAGAACTTGCAGAATTGGTGGTTGACTAAATACTTTTTCCCCCCACTGTATATATATATATATATATATAGATAGAGAGAGAGAGGGGGAGAGATTTTATAGAAATGGCTGAGTGATACATAGATATTTAATGCTGTAAAAATAGAGAAATGGCTGAGAGACCTAGAGAGATTTAAAACTGTAGAAATAGAGAAATGGCTGAAATACACACACACACAGACACACACACACACACACACACACACACACACACACACACACACACACACACACACCATACAGCTCTGGGAGAAAGAGATGGAATTCAACAGCTGAAGAATATATCTGCTTTTCCTTGATCCTGGAAATCCTAAAAGTCTCCTTCTCGTTTCTGTCTTTGGGCTGTGAGGGCTGTGATGGGGGGCAACCCAACAGTAGCACAGACAAAAGGGTAAACCCAGACACACATACACATCTGAAGCATCCGTTAGGAACTTCCACTCACTACCAAATATGGGAGGAAGTCCAGCGGCAGGAACTGGGAGAAGATGGAGCTAGATGAAACATGGTCGAAGTCCTGCTAGTTTATCATCACTAACCAGGTTTACATCCAACCTTTTTTAAAGTAAAGTCGAATAATACATGTCATGACAGGCCTGATGGAAACAGCAAATTTATTGGTAAACTTTCCAAATGTCGACAAAACAAAATACGCTAGACAAGGTGGGCTCTTTTTGTGTCTGTAAAATTATTTATGTGAGAAATGGCGGAAATATTGATGTAGTAAGAACCATGTGAAGTAAACTTGGAGTCGTGATATGTTGTGTGGTCCTCTCACAAAGAATGAAAACGCATGTAAAAAGAAATATTCGGTACATGAGAATTTAACCATAAAAAGTTATTTTTGTATGTGCATTATGTCATCACGCACAACCTTGTATCCGCAACATGGAAACACATCTCTGGTGGCAAAATGCGTTTATTGTTTTTATGTAGATTTTAGAATACTCGCATGTAAATCTGTCGCCAATTGTGAACCTAGCTAATGAAACATTCGATCTCAATACAGTTTTCTGTTCACAAAACAAAAATCTGTTACGAACAGAGTGCACTAAGTTATGTAGATTTGACCCTTTGCCAAAGTTTTTTTTAATTGCGTTGTTTAATTTAGAGTCTTGCGTCAATCTATGTAACAAAATAAAAAAATCTGTCAGTTTAAGCTGGAAAAATCAGTTTTTTTGCACGGGCTGCATCTCAATCAGAGGAGGCTCCTCAGAGAAGGAAGGGGAGGACCATCCTCCTCAGTGAATTTCATAAAAATAAAAATAGTGAAACATTAACCTCTCAATACAGAGGACCCTTATTTCAATTTCTGCCTAAAATGACACCCAAATCTAACTGCCTGTAGCTCAGGACCTGAAGCAAGGATATGCATATTCTTGATACCATTTGAAAGGAAACACTTTGAAGTTTGTGGAAATGTGAAATTAACGTAGGAAAATATAACACATTAGATCTGGTAAAAGATAATACAAATAAAAAAACATGCATTTTCTATTTATTGTTTTGTTTCATCATCTTTGAAATGCAAGAGAAAGGCTACATTATAATATTGCAGTTTAGGTGCAATTTAGATTCTGGCCGCTAGATGGCATCCATGTGTGTGCAAAGTTTCAGATTGATCCAGTGAAGCATTGCAATACTGGACTATTTTGTATAAAGTCTGCCCAAATGTACCGAATTGGTCAATTGATACATTTTCAAGTACATAACTATAGAGAACATACAAAAATGATATGTTAATACAAAATGTAAGTTTAATGAGTCCAACCTAAGTGTATGTAAACCTCCAACTCCAACTGTATGTCCTGGAAAGTTTGCTGTTACTTACAACAGTCATGCTAATCACATTAGTGCACGTTAGCTCAACCGTCCCGTATACGGGACACCGATCCCGTAGAAGTCAAATAAGTTCTCCTTTTTAGATACAACTATACAAAATATATTCACATCAACCAATAATTGATTAAAACACACAGGTCTACAGTAGCCTCAACAGCACTCTGTACATACCCCAACCAGAAGCCATGGATTACAGGCAACATCTGCACTGAGCTATAGGGTAGAGCTGCCGCTTTCAAGGAGCGGGACTCTAACCCGGACACTTATAAGAAATCCCGCTATGCCCTCCGACAAACCATCAAACAGGCAAAGAGTCAACACAGGACTAAGATTGAATCGTACTACACCGGCTCTGACACTCGTCGGATGTGGCAGGGCTTGAAAACTCTTACAGACTACAAAGGGAAGAACAGCTGCGAGCTGCCCAGTGACACAAGCCTACCAGATGAGCTAAATCACTTCTATGCTCGCTTCGAGGCAAGCAACACTGAGGCATGCATGAGAGTATCAGCTGTTCCGGATGACTATGTGATCACGCTCTCCATAGCTGATGTAAGTAAGACTTTTAAGCAGGTCAACATTCACAAGGCCGCAGGGCCAGACGGATTACCAGGACGTGTACTCCGAGCATGTGCTGACCAACTGGCAAGTGTCTTCACTGACATTTTCAACATGTCCCTGACTGAGTCTGTAATACCAATGTGTTTCAAGCAGACCACCATAGTCCCTGTGCCCAAGGACACTAAGATAACTTGCCTAAATGACTACCGACCCGTAGCACTCATGTCTGTAGCCATGAAGTGCTTTGAAAGACTGGTCATGGCTCACATCAACACCATTATCCCAGAAACCCTAGACCCACTCCCATTTGCATACCACCCCAACAGATCCACAGATGATGCAATCTCTATTGCATTCCACACTGCCCTTTCCCACCTGGACAAGAGGAACACCTACTTGAGAATGCTATTCATTGACTACAGCTCAGTGTTCAACACCGTAGTGACTTCAAAGCTCATCACTAAGCTAAGGATCCTGGGACTAAACACCTCCCTCTGCAACTGGATCCTGGACTTCCTGACGGGCCGCCCCAGGTGGTAAGGGTAGGCAACAACACATCTGCCACGCTGATACTCAACACTTGGGGCCCCTCAGGGGTGCGTGCTCAGTCCCCTCCTGTACTCCCTGTTCACCCATGACTGCATGGCCAGGCACGACTCCATCACCATCATTAAGTTTGCCGACGACACAACAGTGGCCTGATCACCGACAACGATGAGACTATAGGGAGGAGGTCAGAGACCTGGCCGTGTGGTGCCAGGATAACAACCTCTCCCTCAACGTGATCAAGACAAAGGAGATGATTGTGGACTACAGGAAAAAAAGAGGACTGAGCATGCCCCCATTCTCATCGACGGGTAGTGGAACAGGTTGAGAGCTTCAAGTTCCTTGGTGTCCACATCACCAACAAACTATCATGGTCCAAACACACCAAGACAGTCGTGAAGAGGGCACGACAAAGCCTATTCCCCCTCAGGAGATTGAAAAGATTTGGCATGGGTCCTCAGATCCTCAATAAGCTCTACAGCTGCACCATCGAGAGCATCCTGACTGGTTGCATCACCGCCTGGTATGGCAACTGCTCGGCCTCCGACCGCAAGGCAATACAGAGGGTAGTGCGTACGGCCCAGTACATCACTGGGGCCAAGCTTCCTGCCATCCAGGACCTCTATACCAGGCGGTGTCAGAGGAAGGCCCTAAAAATTGTCAAAGACTCCAGCCAACCTAGTCGTAGACTGTTCTCTCTGCTACTGCACGGCAAGCGGTACCGGAGCGCCAAGTCTAGGTCCAAAAGGCTTCTCAACAGATTCTACCCCCAAGCCATAAGTCTCCTGAACAGCTAATCATGGCTACCCAGACTATTTGCACTGCCCAGCATGATAATGCATGGCCCCATATCGCAAGGATCTGTACACAATTCCTGTCACCCATTGAGCATGTTTGGGATGCTCTTTTTTTAAGGTATCCGTGACCAACATATGCATATCTGTATTTCCAGTCATGTGAAATCCATAGATTAGGCCCTAATGAATTTATTGCAATTTACTGAATTCCTTAAATGAACAGTAACTCAGTAAAATCTTTGAAATTGTTGCATGGTGCATTTATATTTTTGTTCAGTGTAGTTTAGCTCAAACACCTGGCTCAAACAGAGAGGGAGGCTATGGCTATCCAACACTGGAAATTTTCCAAGTCAAAGTAAGCTTTTGGTTTTATTAATGTATTTATTGCTGGCTGGGCCCACCAGTGTAACTGCTAAACTGCTCGCTAACTGTACACTGTACTGCATGATTGTAGCGGGTTTACTAACGCATTAGTTCTAATAGCTATGATGACTGACGTTAGCTAATATGGTGACAACGATATAGGTAGCAGGTAGCGGTTATGATATGAAGGTTTGGCTTGGAAACCTTTTTTTGCCTGGTCACAGACAGCTGTTGTGCAGTGTTGTGCGCTGAAGCCCACAAGCGAAGGGAAAAGTTGAGAGATGCGAGAAGGAATTAACGAGCAAAGTGATCATGCTGTTTGTATGTGGCTGCTATGAAAGTGAACTGTGTTTGCGTGTGATCAGGGGTGTATTCATTCCGTTTAAGAAATTTTGAAAAAACGTTTCTTAAACGGAAGCAAACAGAACGAAACGGGGATAAACATACCTGAATTTGTCCAATAGAAACTCTCATTTGCAACTCTTAGACTAATGATTACACCCTAGATCAGCTAGATGCAGGCAAGAGTGTGCAAGGCGTATTGAATGTGTCACTGTCTGTCACCTTGATTACTCAAATGTTTCTCTTGACCTGTGTGGACCTACGTTGTAAACTTTCATTGTAGCAACCTCATGATCGGTATAGGGAAAATGTTACTCATATGTAGTAACCTAAACCTATCGCTGTTACATTGAGCTGGGTGAATGGAATATGAATGACAGTCATCCAATATGCTGTAATAAGAAATATGGCCATGCACATCATTATTATTTTTTGTCTGAAGTCGGGTAATGCTGAAGTGCCTAATTCTGTCTGTAGCGTCCAAACCGTTTGAGCCACAAACTAATATGACTCTCACGAATATGATGGTGTTCTCAGGTTTTGCTCTACGACTCCCACTAGTGTCACAGGACTCGTCTGAAGGTAACCCATACAAATGGAAGTATGGAGGTAGTTTTGTGGCAACAAAAATAAGGGGTTAAATATGGGTCAAAAGAAAAAACACAAATATTTCCTGAGCTGTCTTACATTAAATAATATAGACACAGAGTAGGTGTTACCTATCGGAAATATGCAAATACATGCTAAAACACGCCAATAGCTTGTTCTTGGTTATTCCCACCTCCTTGCTTGTTCTGTCCACTGTGCTTCATTTGCTCCCATTGGAAACAACAGATATTATACATATTGGGGTAGTTACCAGTAGCTTTGACAGCAGTCAGTCTCTCTCTCTCTCTCTCTCTCTCTCTCTCTCTCTCTCTCTCTCTCTCTCTCTCTCTCTCTCTCTCTCTCTCTCTCTCTCTCTCTCTCTCTCTCTCTCTCTCTCTCTCTCTCTCTCTCTCTCTCTCTCTCTCTCTCTCTCTCTCTCTATCTCTCTCTCTCTCTCTCTCTCTCTCTCCTCTCTCTCTCTCTCTCTCTCTCTCTCTCTCTCTCTCTCCTCTCTCTCTCTCTCTCTACTCTCTCTACTCTCTACTCTCTCTCTCTCTCCTCTCTTCTCCATCTCTCTCTCAGTGGAGGGGAAGCCCCCATGGAGAGGATTGTGGGTAATTAAGATGGAGTGCCTGATCAAAGCGGTCTAAGAGCGAGTGAGAGAGGGAGGGAGAGAGGGAGAGAGCTGAGGAGAGGTGAAGGTGATCATTTGATGTCCGCTAATGTGGATTTTTCAGAGGTCTGGATTAGAACGTCTGGAGTGTGTATGTGTGTTCAGTTTAGTAAGAATCAAATCAACCTCAATTTTAGCCTACCTTGATTACGGTTTGCAACACCTAGAGATGAAGCGTTAGCTCGATCTGTGTGAAGATGGGAGAGGTCATATAAGTGACAGTTACTTTATGCTATCAGATAGTTCATACTGGATTAATTGAATGCACATAGACAGCATGCACAGCTATCTCACTGAAGTCAGTTCCGATGATGTGGCATGCATGACTGTTGTATAGCGACAGTAGCAGTGTGTGTAATCTCCATCAAAATACTCTAGACTCATTTTCCATTTTTGATACCAACTATGATAATGGTAATAGTTCATGGTTTGTGCTTTAGGGACTTGGATCTCCAAGAACTAATGACTTCTTGCATGCAACATGAGTGAGTAGACATTTTGAGAGGCTGAAGAAGCATATCTAGCTAAAGGATGTTCATCGTCAAGGTGTAACCTACCCTGTTTGGGGAACGAGCACTGAGGCCCATGCTAAAAACGACACCGTCATTTCTTTAGAATGAATTTCTGGGAGCATCGACAAACGATAATGTCTTTATATAAAATATGAAGATTATAAATATAGTAAATGTTGATTTACTTACGCCCTGGCCCATGACTGCTATGGATACCTATGGAGAAAAATAATGAAAGGAGAGAAATATATATATTTTTAAATGACAAAGAGAGAAAGAGACATGAGAATGTCCACAGCTTTTATCTTTAACCCCTTAAAATATCGGAGTAGAATAGGCAACAAACTAAACTTAACATTCACAAAGATACAGAATATATACAGTATACACAGTGCCTTCGGAAAGAATTCAGACACCTTGACTTTTTCCACATTTTGTTAGGTTACTGCCTTGTTCTAAAATTATTTGTAATTTTTTGTAAAAAATATTTCTATATCACATTTACATAAGTATTCAGACCCTTTACTCAGTACTTTGTTGAAGCACCTTTGGCAGCAATTACAGCCTAGAATCTTCTTGGGTAAGACACTACAAGCTTGGCACACCTGTTTTTTGGGGAATTTCTCCTATTCTTCTCTGCAGATCCTCTCAAGCTCCGTCAGGTTGGATGGGGAGCGTTGCTGCACAGCTATTTTCAGGTCTCTCCAGAGATGTTCGATCGGGTTCAAGTCCGGGCTCTGGCTGGGCCACTCAAGGACATTCAGAGACTTGTCCCCAAAGCCACTCCTGCATTGTCCTTAGGGTTGTTGTCCTATTAGAAGGTGAACCGTCGCCCCAGTCTGAGGTCCTGAGTGCTCTGGAGCAGGTTTTCATCAAGGATCTCTCTGTAGTTTGCTCTGTTAATCTTTGCCTCGATCCCGACTAGTCTCCCAGTCCCTGCCGCTGAAAAGCATCCCCACAGCATGATGCTGCCACCATCACTCTTCACCGTATGGCTGGTTCCAGGTTTCCTCCAGAAGTGACGCTTGACATTCAGGCCAAAGAGTTCAATCTTGGTTTCAACGGACCAAATAATCTTCTTTCTCACAGTCTGAGACTCTTTAGTTGCCTTTTGCCAAACTCCAAGTGGGCTGTCATGTGCCTTTTACTGAGGAGTGGCTTCTGTCTGGCCACTCTACCATAAAGGCCTGATTGGTGGAGTGCTGAAGAGATGGTTGTCCTTCTAGAAGGTTCTCCAATCTCCACAGAAGAACTCTGGAGCTCTGTCAGAGTGACCATTGGGTTCTTGATCACCTCCCTGACCAAGGTCCTTCTTCCCCCGATTGCTCAGTTTGGCCGGGCGGCCAGCTCTAGGAAGAGTCTTGGTGGTTCCAAACTTCTTCCATTTAAGAATGATGGATGCCACTGTGTTCTAGGGGACCTTCAATGCTGCAGAATTTTTTTGGTACCCTTCCCCAGATCAGTGCCTCATCACAATCCTGTCTCGGACCACTATGGACAATTCCTTCGACTTCATGGCTTTGTTTTTGCTCTGACATGCACTGTCAACTGTGGGACCTTATATAGACAGGTGTGTGCCTTTCCAAATCATGTCCAATCAATTGAATTTACCACAGGTGGACTCCAATCAAGTTGTAGAAACATCTCAAGGAAGATCAATGGAAACAGGATGCACCTGAGCTCAATTTCAAGTCTCATAGCAATCGGTCTGAATACTTATGTAAATAAGGTATATATATTTTTATTATATAAATTAGCAAAGATTTCTAAAAACCTGTTTTTGCTTTGTCATTATGGGGTGTTGTCTGTAGATCGCTGAGGATTATTTAAAAAAAAAATCAATTTTTGAAAAAGTCGGTAACGTAACAAAATGCGGAAAAAGTCAAGGGGTCGGAATACTTTCCGAAGGGACTATATAAAATAAGAAAAATCATGTAAGAACACACTTGGCACAAACTGGTTGAATCAACGTTGTTTCAACGTAATTTGTCAACGTATTGTGACATGGAATCTACGTGGAAAATACTGTACATTGGATTTCAAAAAGTCATCAACTGTTGGTTTTTTTATGGTGAAATTTCAAACACAGGATTATGTATGTCATCATTGTAACCAATTTTCAACATAGCCAAACCTTGTATAAAATATGTTGAGTTTATACCTTTGAAACAACTTCAGATCATCGTAATATCCACTATCAGAAAAACAATAGGCTGGGTAGCACCTCCTACTGGAGAGTCGATCTATCTACAGCGATTCATTTGGTCTCCCATCCAGGGATTTAACCAAGCCTAGCTTTGATATTTGTCATTGACTACTACCGATGTGCTATCGTGAGAATGATTATTGAGAGGTCTCGTAATAACTCAATATATTCACTGTTGCCATAGAAATCATTCCATAGGGTAGATTTAACAGAGCAAATGAAATGTAACCATGCTTTATAAGTCATATAGCATCAATGATACTATTTTCATCTATATAGTATTTGCTGTTGTTTCAATTCAACCCAGGGTTCAACAAAAAATAAACAATACATATAGGCCTAGGGTTTTAAGCTTTTGGTTGATTGTAAAGTTAATCGTTAATATGTTGGATTCACATCTTTATCTCAACCAAAAATATAAATGAAAGAATAGGAATAAATCAAATACAACTTTATTTAAAGTGCATTTAACGTTTTATTAGATTAGATTTAGACTTATTCTTGAACTTAGATTTTTGGTTGAGATGGAGACGGGAATCCAACATATCAACTATTAATTTGTAGCCAAACTGGATATTGAATTGTGTTTGGTTGTCAACGCAACCAAATATCAACATTTGAAGGAGATGAACCTTCTGCTTGGATAGTTCCATCTGTGCCACTGACATAGTCTGGCTTTAATTCCAGTTTGTCTACAAATTAATAATTGATATGTTGGATTTACATCTCCATCTCAACCAAAATAGGACTAAATCAAATTTAATAAAACTTTGAAGGCATTTTAAAGTTGATATTTGGTTGTTTTGACAACTAAACACAATTCGATACAGAAAATAGCCTATTAACTTGTAGACAAGTTAAGAAATGATATGTTGAATTCACGTCTCCAACTAAACCAAAAATAAAAGTTAAAGACTAGGATCGAATCAAATCAAATCAAATCAATACAATTGGATTTAAGATAAAAAAGTAAGAAAATTAGCAAATGAAAATAGAAAATAACAACAAAATAAACAACAATAACGAGGTTATATACCCGTACCGAGTCAATGTGGAGGGGTACAAGGTAGTTGAGGTAATATGTACAAGTAGGTATGTGTAAAAGTGACTAGGCAACAGGATAGATAAAAAACAGAGTAGCAGCAGCGTATGTGGAAAGTGTGAAAGTGTGTTGTGTGTGTGGCGTCAATATGAATGTGTGTGTGTGTTTTGTGTGTGTGAGTGTATGTAATGTGTGTGTATGTGTGTGTCTGTGTGTGTGTGTGTGTGTGTGTGTGTGTGTGTGTGTTGGAGTGTCAGTTTACGTATGTGTGAGTGTTTGGGTAGATTCCAGTGAGTGCAAGAGAGTCAGTGCAAAAAAAAAGGTAAATGACATAGTCCGGATAGCCATTTGATTAACTGTTCAGCAGTCTTGGGGGTAGAAGCTGTTTAGGTGCCTTTTTGGTCCTAGACTTGGAGCTCCGGTACCGCTTGCCATGCGGTAGCAGTGAACAATCTATGGCTTGGGTGGCTGGGCTCTTTCACAATTTTATAGAGGTCCTGGATGATAGGGAGCTCAC
The DNA here is from genome assembly GCF_020615455.1 of Coregonus clupeaformis. NCBI lineage: Eukaryota > Metazoa > Chordata > Actinopteri > Salmoniformes > Salmonidae > Coregonus > Coregonus clupeaformis. The sequence goes on along the minus strand of NC_059212.1, from coordinate 47,137,136 downwards.
CCTCTGTAGCGCCGTGTGATCGAGGGCGGTGCAGTTGCCATACCAGGCGGTGATGTAGCCAGTCAAGATGCTCTCGATGGTGCAGCTGTAGAACTTCTTGAGGATCTGAGGGCCCCATGCCAAAATCTTTTCAGCCTCCTGAGGGTGAAGAGGTGTTGTCGTGCCCTCTTCACGACTGTGTTGGTGTGTGTGGACCATGTTAATTCCTTAGTGATGTGGACACCGAGGAACTTGAAGCTCTGGACCCGCTCCACTACAGCCCCGTTGATGTGAATGGGGGCATGCTCGGCCCTCCGTTTCCTGTAGTCCGCGATCAGTTCCTTTGATTGCTGACGTTGAAGGAGAGGTTGTTGTCCTGGCACCACGCTAAGCCAGTGGCTCAGATGAAACTATCAAAGCATTAGATATCTTTTAAATAATGATACAGTATTTGGTTGCGTTGTCAACCAAACACAATTCAATATTACTACACAGTAAATAGCATAAAGTTAAGGCTATCTTACAAACTAGTTATTTGTAGCTCAGTTGATAGAACATGGCGCTTGTCATGCCAGGGTAGTGGGGTTGATTCCCGGGACCACCCATATGTAAAATGTATGCAAGCATGACTGTAAATCGCTTCAGATTTTAAAAGCGTCTGATAAATGGCAGATATAATTTCTATATTAACGTAGGCCTAACAATATTTATTCAACCTTAAAATGAGTAACATTTTAAGGTTAGCCTACTGTAACCTAACTGTAAATGTCTTATGTAATCATAGAAAGCATGCATGTTCAACATAGAATGCAACAATGGTTGCAGGTCTGTGAAGATCTTCACAATTGCTGTAATAATCTGCACAGAAACTCGAACAGCATTGATCACTTGCACCATGTACTTTTAATGTAATCTCAACTGCAATCCAGCTAATTTGGTTCTGCTATTAGATGAAGCACAGTGATAACACATTAATCTGTTTCAAAAAAAGATGTAAAAAAATACCTGACATTGTATTCCCATTTGAACTTTGTTATGCTTTGAAATGGGGCGGCAGGTAGCTTAGTGGGTAAGAGCATTGTGCCAGTAACCGAAAGGTCGCTGGTTCTAATCCCCGAGCTGAATAGGTGAAAAATCTGTTGATGTGCCCTTGAGCAAGGCACTTAACCCTAATTGCTCCTGTAAGTCGCTCTGGATAAGAGCGTCTGCTAAATGACAAAAATATATAATAATAAAAAATAAATGGTTGAAAGCGCAGTCAAGTCATAACACATTTAGATGACAACTAAACCAAAAATCTGACATTGTTTTTCCATTGGAATTTGGTTGTGCTTTTAGATGGTTGAAAGCATAGTGATAACACATTGGGAATTCAACTAACTTCTGGCTGTCTTTTCGAGTGGGTGAATAAAGATTCAAATCTCACTGATCAACGTCTCAAACAAATATTACCCAAATTTCCACATTGGAATGACGTGGGAATTTGCCCAGTGGGAAGAGATTGAAATGGGTATTTGAGACCCAACTCTTACAACAGCTTCCTTTAGTGTTTGGCATTAATCAATCGCAAACCCTTGACTTTTACCAAAAGATTGTCGGTCTCTTTTCAGGGACTATTTTCAGCTTTAGCTACTCCACAGTGTCCACTGATTCACAGCAGTGGGCCAACAGACAGACAGCGAATTAGGGATGCTACACTGCATGGGTCTAACCAAGCACTCATTCCCAATGGGCCAAACACAAAGTCTTCCTTGTTGATGGGCCAAGCGCTGATGATAATCATGGCCTTCAAATGGCAAAGTGTCTACAGAATCAGAGAATGGAAATTGCAATGTTCTGAGAACAAAATCAATCAACAACACAAAAAAAAGAGTTTAGTTATTCTGGAATGGGTTAGACAACTTGCCCAGCATTTCTAAGATAGGATTTCACACACAATGTTCTAACATTTGGTAAAAGTACAGAGTATCCCTACTAACATCCCTGTCCCTACTAACATCCCTGTCCCTACTAACATCCCTATCCCTACTAACATCCCTGTCCCTACTAACATCCCTGTCCCTACTAACATCCCTGTCCCTACTAACATCCCTATCCCTACTAACATCCCTGTCCCTACTAACATCCCTGTCCCTACTAACATCCCTATCCCTACTAACATCCCTATCCCTACTAACATCCCTATCCCTACTAACAACACCCTATCCCTACTAACATCCCTATCCCTACTAACATCCCTATCCCTACTAACAACACCCTATCCCTACTAACATCCCTGTCCCTACTAACATCCTTGTCCCTACTAACATCCCTATCCCTACTAACATCCCTGTCTCTACTAACATCCCTATCCCTACTAACATCCCTATCCCTACTAACATCCCTATCCCTACTAACATCCCTATCCCTACTAACATCCCTATCCCTACTAACATCCCTATCCCTACTAACATCCCTGTCCCTACTAACATCCCTATCCCTACTAACATCCCTGTCCCTACTAACATCCCTATCCCTACTAACATCCCTATCCCTACTAACATCCCTGTCCCTACTAACATCCCTATCCCTACTAACATCCCTATCCCTACTAACAACACCCTATCCCTACTAACATCCCTGTCTCTACTAACATCCCTGTCCCTACTAACAACACCCTATCCCTACTAACATCCCTGTCCCTACTAACAACACCCTATCCCTACTAACATCCCTGTCCCTACTAACATCCCTATCCCTACTAACATCCCTATCCCTACTAACATCCCTGTCCCTACTAACATCCCTATCCCTACTAACATCCCTGTCCCTACTAACATCCCTATCCCTACTAACAACACCCTATCCCTACTAACATCCCTGTCCCTACTAACATCCCTATCCCTACTAACATCCCTATCCCTACTAACAACACCCTATCCCTACTAACATCCCTATCCCTACTAACATCCCTGTCCCTACTAACATCCCTGTCCCTACTAACATCCCTATCCCTACTAACATCCCTTATCCCTACTAACATCCCTGTTCCTACTAACATTCCTGTTCTACTAATATCCTATCCTACTAACATCTCCTATCCCTACTAACATCCCTATCCCTACTAACATCCCTATCCCTACTAACATCCCTGTCCCTGCTAACATCCCTATCCCTACTAACATCTCTTATCCCTACTAACAACACCCTATCCCTACTAACATCTCTGTCCCTACTAATATCCCTGTCCCTACTAATATCTCCTGTCCTACTAACATCTCTGTCCCTACTAACATCCCTGTCCCTACTAACATCCCTACTAACATCCCTGTCCCTACTAACATCCCTATCCCTACTAACAACACCCTATCCCTACTAACATCCCTGTCCCTACTAACATCCCTGTCCCTACTAACATCCCTACTAACATCCCTGTCCCTACTAACATCCCTGTCCCTACTAACATCCCTACTAACATCCCTGTCCCTACTAACATCCCTACTAACATCCCTGTCCCTACTAACATCCCTATCCCTACTAACATCCCTATCCCTACTAATATGTTTGAGCTGTGGTCCGTCCATCAATGTCTGTATGGTTGCTTTCCAGCACCAATCGTGATTAAACAGTCTTAAAATCAACGTTGAAAAGGGTATATTATTAGCTAGCTTGGGTATGTTGGTTGGAGAAAAGAAATACAGAACATCCCATAATATTTACGCGACTTTACAAAGTTTCCAACGAGCTTGCAAACATACACATGCCATACATGATTTATGCTGCTTTACAGGCAGAGGCAAAATGGCTAGACAATTAACCTAAACCACACAAACTTTTCAGGTATAGTACACTTTTATAACACTCAAATATTCAATTACATGGTGGCCAATATTGAAAGACAGAGGTGTACTCCAGCGGTTTTTTGAGCTGTAATGCATTGGAGTGGGCTGCAGGCTTCAGTAGGCTATTTATTCCGTCCTGTTGCAAGAAGCACTACTCTCCTTGAATGAAACCTTGCATTTGACCCAGTGCTCTTCAGACCTTCATTTAACTGTTCAGGCCTCACACAGGAAGGATAGACAAAGGTTGCCATTTCACAGTTCTATCAGTTCTATCAGTTCTATCAAACCCTACAGTTCTATCAGTTCTATCAGTTCTATTACACCCTACAGTTCTATCAGTTCTATCAGTTCTATCAGTTCTATCAGTTCTATCAAACCCTACAGTTCTATCAGTTCTATCAGTTCTATCAGTTCTATCAGTTCTATCAAACCCTACAGTTCTATCAGTTCTATCAGTTCTATCAGTTCTATCAGTTCTATCAAACCCTACAGTTCTATCAGTTCTATCAGTTCTATCAGTTCTATCAGTTCTATCAGTTCTATCAGTTCTATCAGTTCTATCAGTTCTATCAAACCCTACAGTTCTATCAGTTCTATCAGTTCTATTAAACCCAACAGTTCTATCAGTTCTATCAGTTCTATCAAACCCTACAGTTCTATCAGTTCTATCAGTTCTATCAGTTCTATCAGTTATATCAGTTCTATCAAACCCTACAGTTCTATCAGTTATATCAGTTCTATTACACCCTACAGTTCTATCAGTTCTATCAGTTCTATCAGTTCTATCAGTTCTATTAAACCCTACAGTTCTATCAGTACTATCAGTTCTATCAGTTCTATCAGTTCTATCAGTTCTATCAAACCCTACAGTTATATCAGTTCTATTAAACCCTACAGTTCTATCAGTTCTATCAGTTCTATCAGTTCTTTCAGTTCTATCAGTTCTATTAAACCCTACAGTTCTATCAGTACTATCAGTTCTATCAGTTCTATCAGTTCTATTAAACCCTACAGTTCTATCAGTTCTATCAGTACTATCAATTCTATCAGTTCTATCAGTTCTATCAGTTCTATCAAACCCTACAGTTATATCATTTCTATTAAACCCTACAGTTCTATCAGTTCTATCAGTTCTATCAGTTCTGTTAAACCCTACAGTTCTATCAGTACTATCAGTTCTATCAGTTCTATCAGTTCTATCAGTTCTATTAAACCCTAAAGTTCTATCAGTTTTTATCAGTTCTATCAGTTCTATCAGTTCTATTAAACCCTACAGTTCTATCAGTTCTATCAGTTCTATCGTTCTATCAGTTCTTAAACCCTACAGTTCTATCAGTTCTATCAGTTCTAGTTAAACCCTACAGTTCTATCAGTTCTATCAGTTCTATCAGTTCTATCAGTTCTATTAAACCCTAAAGTTCTATCAGTTCTATCAGTTCTATCAGTTCTATCAGTTCTATTAAACCCTACAGTTCTATCAGTTCTATCAGTTCTATCAGTTCTATCAGTTCTATCAGTTCTATCAGTTCTATCAGTTCTATCAAACCCTACAGTTCTATCAGTTCTATCAAACCCTACAGTTCTATCAGTTCTATCAAACCCTACAGTTCTATCAGTTCTATCAGTTCTATCAGTTCTATCAGTTCTATCAGTTCTATCAGTTCTATCAGTTCTATCAGTTCTATCAGTTCTATTAAACCCTACAGTTCTATCAGTTCTATCAGTTCTATCAGTTCTATCAGTTCTATCAGTTCTATCAGTTCTATCAGTTCTATCAAACCCTACAGTTCTATCAGTTCTATCAGTTCTATCAGTTCTATCAGTTCTATCAAACCCTACAGTTCTATCAGTTCTATCAGTTCTATCAGTTCTATAAACCTCAGTTCTATCAGTTCTATCAGTTCTATCAGTTCTATCAGTTCTATCAGTTCTATCAGTTCTATCAGTTCTATCAAACCCTACAGTTCTATCAGTTCTATCAGTTCTATCAGTTCTATCAGTTCTATCAGACCCACAGTTCTATCTGTTCTATCAGTTCTATCAGTTCTATCAAACCCTACAGTTCTATCAGTTCTATCAGTTCTATTAAACCCTACAGTTCTATCAGTTCTATCAGTTCTATCAGTTCTATCAGTTCTATTAAACCCTACAGTTCTATCAGTTCTATCAGTTCTATCAGTTCTATCAGTTCTATCAGTTCTATTAAACCCTACAGTTCTATCAGTTCTATCAGTTCTATCAGTTCTATTAAACCCTACAGTTCTATCAGTTCTATCAGTTCTATCAGTTCTATCAGTTCTATCAGTTCTATCAGTTCTATCAAACCCTACAGTTCTATCAGTTCTATCAGTTCTATCAGTTCTATCAGTTCTATCAGTTCTATCAGTTCTATTAAACCCTACAGTTCTATCAGTTCTATCAGTTCTATCAGTTCTATCAGTTCTATCAAACCCTACAGTTCTATCAGTTCTATCAGTTCTATCAGTTCTATCAGTTCTATCAGTTCTATCAGTTCTATCAGTTCTATCAGTTCTATCAGTTCTATCAGTTCTATTAAACCCTACAGTTCTATCAGTTCTATCAGTTCTATCAAACCCTACAGTTCTATCAGTTCTATCAGTTCTATCAGTTCTATCAGTTCTATTAAACCCTACAGTTCTATCAGTTCTATCAGTTCTATCAGTTCTATCAGTTCTATTAAACCCTACAGTTCTATCAGTTCTATCAGTTCTATCAGTTCTATCAGTTCTATCAAACCCTACAGTTCTATCAGTTCTATCAGTTCTATCAGTTCTATCAGTTCTATTAAACCCTACAGTTCTATCAGTTCTATCAGTTCTATCAGTTCTATCAAACCCTACAGTTCTATCAGTTCTATCATTTCTATCAGTTCTATCAGTTCTATTAAACCCTACAGTTCTATCAGTTCTATCAGTTCTATCAGTTCTATCAGTTCTATCAAACCCTACAGTTCTATCAGTTCTATCAGTTCTATCAGTTCTATCAGTTCTATCAGTTCTATCAGTTTTATCAGTTCTATCAAACCCTACAGTTCTATCAGTTCTATTAAACCCTACAGTTCTATCAGTTCTATTAAACCCTACAGTTCTATCAGTTCTATCAGTTCTATCAGTTCTATCAGTTCTATCAGTTCTATTAAACCCTACAGTTCTATCAGTTCTATCAGTTCTATTAAACCCTACAGTTCTATCAGTTCTATCAGTTCTATCAGTTCTATCAGTTCTATCAGTTCTATCAGTTCTATCAGTTCTATTAAACCCTACAGTTCTATCAGTTCTATCAAACCCTACAGTTCTATCAGTTCTATCAGTTCTATCAAACCCTACAGTTCTATCAGTTCTATCAGTTCTATCAGTTCTATTAAACCCTACAGTTCTATCAGTTCTATCAGTTCTATCAGTTCTATCAGTTCTATCAGTTCTATTAAACCCTACAGTTCTATCAGTTCTATCAGTTCTATTAAACCCTACAGTTCTATCAGTTCTATCAGTTCTATCAGTTCTATCAGTTCTATTAAACCCTACAGTTCTATCAGTTCTATCAGTTCTATCAGTTCTATCAGTTCTATTAAACCCTACAGTTCTATCAGTTCTATCAGTTCTATCAGTTCTATCAGTTCTATCAAACCCTACAGTTCTATCAGTTCTATCATTTCTATCAGTTCTATCAGTTCTATTAAACCCTACAGTTCTATCAGTTCTATCAGTTCTATCAGTTCTATCAAACCCTACAGTTCTATCAGTTCTATCATTTCTATCAGTTCTATCAGTTCTATTAAACCCTACAGTTCTATCAGTTCTATCAGTTCTATCAGTTCTATCAGTTCTATCAAACCCTACAGTTCTATCAGTTCTATCAGTTCTATCAGTTCTATCAGTTCTATCAGTTCTATCAGTTCTATCAGTTCTATCAAACCCTACAGTTCTATCAGTTCTATTAAACCCTACAGTTCTATCAGTTCTATTAAACCCTACAGTTCTATCAGTTCTATCAGTTCTATCAGTTCTATCAGTTCTATCAGTTCTATTAAACCCTACAGTTCTATCAGTTCTATCAGTTCTATTAAACCCTACAGTTCTATCAGTTCTATCAGTTCTATCAGTTCTATCAGTTCTATCAGTTCTATCAGTTCTATCAGTTCTATTAAACCCTACAGTTCTATCAGTTCTATCAAACCCTACAGTTCTATCAGTTCTATCAGTTCTATCAAACCCTACAGTTCTATCAGTTCTATCAGTTCTATCAGTTCTATTAAACCCTACAGTTCTATAAGTTCTATCAGTTCTATCAGTTCTATCAGTTCTATCAGTTCTATCAGTTCTATCAGTTCTATTAAACCCTACAGTTCTATCAGTTCTATCAGTTCTATCAGTTCTATCAGTTCTATCAAACCCTACAGTTCTATCAGTTCTATCAGTTCTATCAGTTCTATCAAACCCTACAGTTCTATCAGTTCTATCAGTTCTATTAAACCCTACAGTTCTATCAGTTCTATCAGTTCTATCAGTTCTATCAGTTCTATCAGTTCTATCAGTTCTATCAAACCCTACAGTTCTATCAGTTCTATCAGTTCTATTAAACCCTACAGTTCTATCAGTTCTATCAGTTCTATCAGTTCTATCAGTTCTATTAAACCCTACAGTTCTATCAGTTCTATCAGTTCTATCAGTTCTATCAGTTCTATCAGTTCTATCAAACCCTACAGTTCTATCAGTTCTATCAGTTCTATCAGTTCTATCAGTTCTATCAGTTCTATCAGTTCTATCAGTTCTATCAGTTCTATCAGTTCTATCAAACCCTACAGTTCTATCAGTTCTATCAGTTCTATTAAACCCTACGGTTCTATCAGTTCTATCAGTTCTATCAGTTCTATCAGTTCTATCAGTTCTATCAAACCCTACAGTTCTATCAGTTCTATCAGTTCTATCAAACCCTACAGTTCTATCAGTTCTATCAGTTCTATCAAACCCTACAGTTCTATCAGTTCTATCAGTTCTATTAAACCCTACAGTTCTATCAGTTCTATCAGTTCTATCAGTTCTATCAGTTCTATCAAACCCTACAGTTCTATCAGTTCTATCAGTTCTATTAAACCCTACAGTTCTATCAGTTCTATCAAACCCTACAGTTCTATCAGTTCTATCAGTTCTATCAGTTCTATCAGTTCTATCAGTTCTATCAGTTCTATCAAACCCTACAGTTCTATCAGTTCTATCAGTTCTATTAAATCCTACAGTTCTATCAGTTCTATCAAACCCTACAGTTCTATCAGTTCTATCAGTTCTATCAGTTCTATCAGTTCTATCAGTTCTATTAAACCCTACAGTTCTATCAGTTCTATCAGTTCTATCAAACCCTACAGTTCTATCAGTTCTATCAGTTCTATTAAATCCTACAGTTCTATCAGTTCTATCAAACCCTACAGTTCTATCAGTTCTATCAGTTCTATCAGTTCTATCAGTTCTATCAGTTCTATCAGTTCTATTAAACCCTACAGTTCTATCAGTTCTATCAGTTCTATTAAACCCTACAGTTCTATCAGTTCTATCAGTTCTATCAGTTCTATTAAACCCTACAGTTCTATCAGTTCTATCAGTTCTATTAAACCCTACAGTTCTATCAGTTCTATCAGTTCTATCAGTTCTATCAGTTCTATCAAACCCTACAGTTCTATCAGTTCTATCAGTTCTATCAGTTCTATCAGTTCTATCAGTTCTATCAGTTCTATCAAACCCTACAGTTCTATCAGTTCTATCAGTTCTATTAAACCCTACAGTTCTATCAGTTCTATCAGTTCTATTAAACCCTACAGTTCTATCAGTTCTATCAGTTCTATCAGTTCTATCAGTTCTATCAGTTCTATCAGTTCTATTAAACCCTACAGTTCTATCAGTTCTATCAGTTCTATCAGTTCTATCAGTTCTATCAGTTCTATCAGTTCTATCAGTTCTATCAGTTCTATCAAACCCTACAGTTCTATCAGTTCTATCAGTTCTATTAAAGCCACAGTTCTATCAGTTCTATCAGTTCTATTAAACCCTACAGTTCTATCAGTTCTATCAGTTCTACTCAGTTCTATCAGTTCTATCAAACCCTACAGTTCTATCAGTTCTATCAGTTCTATCAGTTCTATCAGTTCTATCAAACCCTACAGTTCTATCAGTTCTATCAGTTCTATTAAACCCTACAGTTCTATCAGTTCTATCAGTTCTATTAAACCCTACAGTTCTATCAGTTCTATCAGTTCTATCAGTTCTATCAGTTCTATCAGTTCTATTAAACCCTACAGTTCTATCAGTTCTATCAGTTCTATCAGTTCTATCAGTTCTATCAGTTCTATCAGTTCTATCAGTTCTATCAGTTCTATCAGTTCTATCAGTTCTATTAAACCCTACAGTTCTATCAGTTCTATCAGTTCTATTAAACCCTACAGTTCTATCAGTTCTATCAGTTCTATCAAACCCTACAGTTCTATCAGTTCTATCAAAACCCACAGTTCTATAAGTTCTATCAGTTCTATCAGTTCTATCAGTTCTATCAGTTCTATCAGTTCTATCAGTTCTATCAAACCCTACAGTTCTATCAGTTCTATCAGTTCTATTAAACCCTACAGTTCTATCAGTTCTATCAGTTCTATCAGTTCTATCAGTTCTATCAGTTCTATCAGTTCTATCAGTTCTATCAGTTCTATCAGTTCTATCAAACCCTACAGTTCTATCAGTTCTATCAGTTCTATCAGTTCTATCAGTTCTATTAAACCCTACAGTTCTATCAGTTCTATCAGTTCTATTAAACCCTACAGTTCTATCAGTTCTATCAGTTCTATCAGTTCTATCAGTTCTATCAGTTCTATCAAACCCTACAGTTCTATCAGTTCTATCAGTTCTATTAAACCCTACAGTTCTATCAGTTCTATCAGTTCTATCAAACCCTACAGTTCTATCAGTTCTATCAGTTCTATTAAACCCTACAGTTCTATCAGTTCTATCAGTTCTTCAACCCTACAGTTCTATCAGTTCTATCAAACCCACGGTTCTATCAGTTCTATCAGTTCTATCAGTTCTATCAGTTCTATCAGTTCTATCAGTTCTATCACACCCTACAGCTCTATCAGTTCTATCAGTTCTATCAAACCCTACAGTTCTATCAGTTTTATCAAAACCCACAGTTCTATCAGTTCTATCAGTTCTATCAGTTCTATCAGTTCTATCAGTTCTATCAGTTCTATCACCCTACAGTTCTATCAGTTCTATCAAACCACAGTTCTATCAGTTCTATCAAACCCTACAGTTCTATCAGTTCTATCAGTTCTATCAGTTCTATCAGTTCTATCAGTTCTATCAGTTCTATCAGTTCTATCAAACCCTACAGTTCTATCAGTTCTATCAGTTCTATCAAACCCTACAGTTCTATCAGTTCTATCAGTTCTATCAAACCCTACAGTTCTATCAGTTCTATCAGTTCTATCAGTTCTATCAAACCCTACAGTTCTATCAGTTCTATCAGTTCTATTAAACCCTACAGTTCTATCAGTTCTATCAGTTCTATCAGTTCTATCAGTTCTATTAAACCCTACAGTTCTATCAGTTCTATCAGTTCTATCAGTTCTATCAGTTCTATCAGTTCTATCAGTTCTATTAAACCCTACAGTTCTATCAGTTCTATCAGTTCTATCAGTTCTATCAGTTCTATCAGTTCTATCAGTTCTATCAGTTCTATTAAACCCTACAGTTCTATCAGTTCTATCAGTTCTATCAGTTCTATCAAACCCTACAGTTCTATCAGTTCTATCAGTTCTATCAGTTCTATCAGTTCTATCAGTTCTATCAGTTCTATCAGTTCTATTAAACCCTACAGTTCTATCAGTTCTATCAGTTCTATTAAACCCTACAGTTCTATCAGTTCTATCAGTTCTATCAGTTCTATCAGTTCTATTAAACCCTACAGTTCTATCAGTTCTATCAGTTCTATCAGTTCTATCAGTTCTATTAAACCCTACAGTTCTATCAGTTCTATCAGTTCTATCAGTTCTATCAGTTCTATCAAACCCTACAGTTCTATCAGTTCTATCAGTTTCTATAAGTTCTATCAGTTCTATTAAACCCTACAGTTCTATCAGTTCTATCAGTTCTATCAGTTCTATCAGTTCTATCAGTTTCTATCAGTTCTATCAGTTCTATCAGTTCTATCAAACCCTACAGTTCTATCAGTTCTATCAGTTCTATTAAACCCTACAGTTCTATCAGTTCTATTAAACCCTACAGTTCTATCAGTTCTATCAGTTCTATCAGTTCTATCAGTTCTATTAAACCCTACAGTTCTATCAGTTCTATCAGTTCTATCAGTTCTATCAGTTCTATCAGTTCTATCAGTTCTATCAGTTCTATTAAACCCTACAGTTCTATCAGTTCTATCAGTTCTATCAGTTCTATCAGTTCTATCAGTTCTATCAGTTCTATCAGTTCTATTAAACCCTACAGTTCTATCAGTTCTATCAGTTCTATCAGTTCTATCAGTTCTATCAGTTCTATCAGTTCTATCAGTTCTATCAAACCCTACAGTTCTATCAGTTCTATCAAACCCTACAGTTCTATCAGTTCTATCAGTTCTATCAGTTCTATTAAACCCTACAGTTCTATCAGTTCTATCAGTTCTATCAGTTCTATCAGTTCTATCAGTTCTATCAGTTCTATCAGTTCTATCAGTTCTATCAAACCCTACAGTTCTATCAGTTCTATCAGTTCTATTAAACCCTACAGTTCTATCAGTTCTATCAGTTCTATCAGTTCTATCAAACCCTACAGTTCTATCAGTTCTATCAGTTCTATCAGTTCTATTAAACCCTACAGTTCTATCAGTTCTATCAGGTCTATTAAACCCTACAGTTCTATCAGTTCTATCAGTTCTATTAAACCCTACAGTTCTATCAAACCCTACAGTTCTATCAGTTCTATCAGTTCTATCAGTTCTATCAGTTCTATTAAACCCTACAGTTCTATCAGTTCTATCAGTGCTATCAAACCCTACAGTTCTATCAGTTCTATCAAAACCTACAGTTCTATCAGTTCTATCAGTTCTATCAGTTCTATCAGTTCTATCAGTTCTATCAGTTCTATCAGTTCTATCAAACCCTACAGTTCTATCAGTTCTATCAGTTCTATTAAACCCTACAGTTCTATCAGTTCTATCAGTTCTATCAGTTCTATCAGTTCTATCAGTTCTATCAGTTCTATCAGTTCTATCAGTTCTATCAGTTCTATTAAACCCTACAGTTCTATCAGTTCTATCAGTTCTATCAGTTCTATCAGTTCTATTAAATCCTACAGTTCTATCAGTTCTATCAAACCCTACAGTTCTATCAGTTCTATCAGTTCTATCAGTTCTATCAGTTCTATCAGTTCTATCAGTTCTATCAGTTCTATCAGTTCTATCAAACCCTACAGTTCTATCAGTTCTATCAAACCCTACAGTTCTATCAGTTCTATCAGTTCTATCAGTTCTATCAGTTCTATCAGTTCTATCAGTTCTATCAGTTCTATCAAACCCTACAGTTCTATCAGTTCTATCAGTTCTATTAAACCCTACAGTTCTATCAGTTCTATCAGTTCTATCAAACCCTACAGTTCTATCAGTTCTATCAGTTCTATCAGTTCTATCAAACCCTACAGTTCTATCAGTTCTATCAGTTCTATTAAACCCTACAGTTCTATCAGTTCTATCAGTTCTATCAGTTCTATCAGTTCTATCAGTTCTATCAGTTCTATCAGTTCTATCAGTTCTATCAGTTCTATTAAACCCTACAGTTCTATCAGTTCTATCAGTTCTATCAAACCCTACAGTTCTATCAGTTCTATCAGTTCTATTAAACCCTACAGTTCTATCAGTTCTATCAGTTCTATCAGTTCTATCAGTTCTATCAGTTCTATCAGTTCTATCAGTTCTATTAAACCCTACAGTTCTATCAGTTCTATCAGTTCTATCAGTTCTATCAGTTCTATCAAACCCTACAGTTCTATCAGTTCTATCAGTTCTATCAGTTCTATCAGTTCTATTAAACCCTACAGTTCTATCAGTTCTATCAGTTCTATCAGTTCTATCAGTTCTATCAGTTCTATCAAACCCTACAGTTCTATCAGTTCTATCAGTTCTATCAGTTCTATCAGTTCTATCAGTTCTATTAAACCCTACAGTTCTATCAGTTCTATCAGTTCTATCAGTTCTATCAGTTCTATCAGTTCTATCAGTTCTATCAGTTCTATCAGTTCTATCAGTCCCTATCAGTTCTATCAGTTCTATCAGTTCTATTAAACCTACAGTTCTATCAGTTCTTCATCAGTTCTATCAAACCCTACAGTTCTATCGGTTCTATCAGTTCTATCAGTTCTATCAGTTCTATTAAACCCTACAGTTCTATCAGTTCTATCAGGTCTATTAAACCCTACAGTTCTATCAGTTCTATCAGTTCTATTAAACCCTACAGTTCTATCAAACCCTACAGTTCTATCAGTTCTATCAGTTCTATCAGTTCTATCAGTTCTATCAGCCCTACAGTTCTATCAGTTCTATCAGTTCTATCAAAGCCCTACAGTTCTATCAGTTCTTCAAACCCTACAGTTCTATCAGTTCTATCAGTTCTATCAGTTCTATCAGTTCTATCAGTTCTATCAGTTCTATCAGTTCTATCACACCCTACAGCTCTATCAGTTCTATCAGTTCTATTAAACCCTACAGTTCTATCAGTTCTATCAGTTCTATCAGTTCTATCAGTTCTATCAGTTCTATCAGTTCTATCAGTTCTATCAGTTCTATCAGTTCTATCAAACCCTACAGTTCTATCAGTTCTATCAGTTCTATCAGTTCTATCAGTTCTATTAAACCCTACAGCTCTATCAGTTTTATCAAAACCCACAGTTCTATCAGTTCTATCAGTTCTATCAGTTCTATCAGTTCTATCAGTTCTATCACACCCTACAGTTCTATCAGTTCTATCAAACCCTACAGTTCTATCAGTTTTATCAAAACCCACAGTTCTATCAGTTCTATCAGTTCTATCAGTTCTATCAGTTCTATCAGTTCTATCAGTTCTATCAGTTCTATCAAACCCTACAGTTCTATCAGTTCTATCAGTTCTATCAAACCCTACAGTTCTATCAGTTCTATCAGTTCTATCAAACCCTACAGTTCTATCAGTTCTATCAGTTCTATCAGTTCTATCAAACCCTACAGTTCTATCAGTTCTATCAGTTCTATTAAACCCTACAGTTCTATCAGTTCTATCAGTTCTATCAGTTCTATCAGTTCTATCAGTTCTATCAGTTCTATCAGTTCTATCAGTTCTATTAACCCTACAGTTCTATCAGTTCTATCAGTTCTATCAGTTCTATCAGTTCTATCAGTTCTATCAGTTCTATTAAACCCTACAGTTCTATCAGTTCTATCAGTTCTATCAGTTCTATCAGTTCTATCAAACCCTACAGTTCTATCAGTTCTATCAGTTCTATTAAACCCTACAGTTCTATCAGTTCTATCAGTTCTATCAGTTCTATCAGTTCTATCAAACCCTACAGTTCTATCAGTTCTATCAGTTCTATCAGTTCTATCAGTTCTATCAGTTCTATCAGTTCTATCGGTTCTATTAAACCCTACAGTTCTATCAGTTCTATCAGTTCTATTAAACCCCACAGTTCTATCAGTTCTATCAGTTCTATCAGTTCTATCAGTTCTATTAAACCCTACAGTTCTATCAGTTCTATCAGTTCTATCAGTTCTATCAGTTCTATTAAACCCTACAGTTCTACCAGTTCTATCAGTTCTATCAGTTCTATCAGTTCTATCAAACCCTACAGTTCTATCAGTTCTATCAGTTTCTATAAGTTCTATCAGTTCTATTAAACCCTACAGTTCTATCAGTTCTATCAGTTCTATCAGTTCTATCAGTTCTATCAGTTTCTATCAGTTCTATCAGTTCTATCAGTTCTATCAAACCCTACAGTTCTATCGGTTCTATTAAACCCTACAGTTCTATCAGTTCTATTAAACCCTACAGTTCTATCAGTTCTATCAGTTCTATCAGTTCTATCAGTTCTATTAAACCCTACAGTTCTATCAGTTCTATCAGTTCTATCAGTTCTATCAGTTCTATCAGTTCTATCAGTTCTATCAGTTCTATTAAACCCTACAGTTCTATCAGTTCTATCAGTTCTATCAGTTCTATCAGTTCTATCAGTTCTATCAGTTCTATCAGCTCTATTAAACCCTACAGTTCTATCAGTTCTATCAGTTCTATCAGTTCTATCAGTTCTATCAGTTCTATCAGTTCTATCAGTTCTATCAAACCCTACAGTTCTATCAGTTCTATCAAACCCTACAGTTCTATCAGTTCTATCAGTTCTATCAGTTCTATTAAACCCTAAAGTTCTATCAGTTCTATCAGTTCTATCAGTTCTATCAGTTCTATCAGTTCTATCAGTTCTATCAGTTCTATCAGTTCTATCAAACCCTCTGCATCAGTTCTATCAGTTCTATCAAACCCTACAGTTCTATCAGTTCTATCAGTTCTATTAAACCCTACAGTTCTATCAAACCCTACAGTTCTATCAGTTCTATCAGTTCTATCAGTTCTATTAAACCCTACAGTTCTATCAGTTCTATCAGGTCTATTAAACCCTACAGTTCTATCAGTTCTATCAGTTCTATTAAACCCTACAGTTCTATCAAACCCTACAGTTCTATCAGTTCTATCAGTTCTATCAGTTCTATCAGTTCTATTAAACCCTACAGTTCTATCAGTTCTATCAGTGCTATCAAACCCTACAGTTCTATCAGTTTTATCAAAACCCACAGTTCTATAAGTTCTATCAGTTCTATCAGTTCTATCAGTTCTATCAGTTCTATCAGTTCTATCAGTTCTATCAAACCCTACAGCTCTATCAGTTCTATCAGTTCTATTAAACCCTACAGTTCTATCAGTTCTATCAGTGCTATCAGTTCTTTCAGTTCTATCAGTTCTATCAGTTCTATCAGTTCTATCAGTTCTATCAGTTCTATCAAACCCTACAGTTCTATCAGTTCTATCAGTTCTATCAGTTCTATCAGTTCTATTAAACCCTACAGCTCTATCAGTTCTATCAGTTCTATTAAACCCTACAGTTCTATCAGTTCTATCAGTTCTATCAGTTCTATCAGTTCTATCAGTTCTATTAAACCCTACAGTTCTATCAGTTCTATCAGTTCTATTAAACCCTACAGTTCTATCAGTTCTATCAGTGCTATCAAACCCTACAGTTCTATCAGTTCTATCAGTTCTATTAAACCCTACAGTTCTATCAGTTCTATCAGTGCTATCAAACCCTACAGTTCTATCAGTTTTATCAAAACCCACAGTTCTATCAGTTCTATAAGTTCTATCAGTTCTATCAGTTCTATCAGTTCTATCAGTTCTATCACACCCTACAGCTCTATCAGTTCTATCAGTTCTATCAAACCCTACAGTTCTATCAGTTTTATCAAAACCCACAGTTCTATCAGTTCTATCAGTTCTATCAGTTCTATCAGTTCTATCAGTTCTATCACACCCTACAGTTCTATCAGTTCTATCAAACCCTACAGTTCTATCAGTTTTATCAAAACCCACAGTTCTATCAGTTCTATCAGTTCTATCAGTTCTATCAGTTCTATCAGTTCTATCAGTTCTATCAGTTCTATCAAACCCTACAGTTCTATCAGTTCTATCAGTTCTATCAAACCCTACAGTTCTATCAGTTCTATCAGTTCTATCAAACCCTACAGTTCTATCAGTTCTATCAGTTCTATCAGTTCTATCAAACCCTACAGTTCTATCAGTTCTATCAGTTCTATTAAACCCTACAGTTCTATCAGTTCTATCAGTTCTATCAGTTCTATCAGTTCTATCAGTTCTATCAGTTCTATCAGTTCTATCAGTTCTATCAGTTCTATTAAACCCTACAGTTCTATCAGTTCTATCAGTTCTATCAGTTCTATCAGTTCTATCAGTTCTATCAGTTCTATTAAACCCTACAGTTCTATCAGTTCTATCAGTTCTATCAGTTCTATCAGTTCTATCAAACCCTACAGTTCTATCAGTTCTATCAGGTCTATTAAACCCTACAGTTCTATCAGTTCTATCAGTTCTATCAGTTCTATCAGTTCTATCAAACCCTACAGTTCTATCTGTTCTATCAGTTCTATCAGTTCTATCAGTTCTATCAGTTCTATCAGTTCTATTAGTTCTATTAAACCCTACAGTTCTATCAGTTCTATCAGTTCTATTAAACCCAACAGTTCTATCAGTTCTATCAGTTCTATCAGTTCTATCAGTTCTATTAAACCCTACAGTTCTATCAGTTCTATCAGTTCTATCAGTTCTATCAGTTCTATTAAACCCTACAGTTCTACCAGTTCTATCAGTTCTATCAGTTCTATCAGTTCTATCAAACCCTACAGTTCTATCAGTTCTATCAGTTCTATAAGTTCTATCAGTTCTATTAAACCCTACAGTTCTATCAGTTCTATCAGTTCTATCAGTTCTATCAGTTCTATCATTTCTATCAGTTCTATCAGTTTTATCAGTTCTATCAAACCCTACAGTTCTATCGGTTCTATTAAACCCTACAGTTCTATCAGTTCTATTAAACCCTACAGTTCTATCAGTTCTATCAGTTCTATCAGTTCTATCAGTTCTATTAAACCCTACAGTTCTATCAGTTCTATCAGTTCTATCAGTTCTATCAGTTCTATCAGTTCTATCAGTTCTATCAGTTCTATCAGTTCTATTAAACCCTACAGTTCTATCAGTTCTATCAGTTCTATCAGTTCTATCAGTTCTATCAGTTCTATCAGTTCTATCAGTTCTATTAAACCCTACAGTTCTATCAGTTCTATCAGTTCTATCAGTTCTATCAGTTCTATCAGTTCTATCAGTTCTATCAGTTCTATCAAACCCTACAGTTCTATCAGTTCTATCAAACCCTACAGTTCTATCAGTTCTATCAGTTCTATCAGTTCTATTAAACCCTACAGTTCTATCAGTTCTATCAGTTCTATCAGTTCTATCAGTTCTATCAGTTCTATCAGTTCTATCAGTTCTATCAAACCCTACAGTTCTATCAGTTCTATCAGGTCTATTAAACCCTACAGTTCTATCAGTTCTATCAGTTCTATTAAACCCTACAGTTCTATCAAACCCTACAGTTCTATCAGTTCTATCAGTTCTATCAGTTCTATCAGTTCTATTAAACCCTACAGTTCTATCAGTTCTATCAGGTCTATTAAACCCTACAGTTCTATCAGTTCTATCAGTTCTATTAAACCCTACAGTTCTATCAAACCCTACAGTTCTATCAGTTCTATCAGTTCTATCAGTTCTATCAGTTCTATTAAACCCTACAGTTCTATCAGTTCTATCAGTGCTATCAAACCCTACAGTTCTATCAGTTTTATCAAAACCCACAGTTCTATAAGTTCTATCAGTTCTATCAGTTCTATCAGTTCTATCAGTTCTATCAGTTCTATCAGTTCTATCACACCCTACAGCTCTATCAGTTCTATCAGTTCTATTAAACCCTACAGTTCTATCAGTTCTATCAGTGCTATCAGTTCTTTCAGTTCTATCAGTTCTATCAGTTCTATCAGTTCTATCAGTTCTATCAGTTCTATCAAACCCTACAGTTCTATCAGTTCTATCAGTTCTATCAGTTCTATCAGTTCTATTAAACCCTACAGCTCTATCAGTTCTATCAGTTCTATTAAACCCTACAGTTCTATCAGTTCTATCAGTTCTATCAGTTCTATCAGTTCTATCAGTTCTATTAAACCCTACAGTTCTATCAGTTCTATCAGTTCTATTAAACCCTACAGTTCTATCAGTTCTATCAGTTCTATCAAACCCTACAGTTCTATCAGTTCTATCAGTTCTATTAAACCCTACAGTTCTATCAGTTCTATCAGTGCTATCAAACCCTACAGTTCTATCAGTTTTATCAAAACCCACAGTTCTATCAGTTCTATAAGTTCTATCAGTTCTATCAGTTCTATCAGTTCTATCAGTTCTATCACACCCTACAGCTCTATCAGTTCTATCAGTTCTATCAAACCCTACAGTTCTATCAGTTTTATCAAAACCCACAGTTCTATCAGTTCTATCAGTTCTATCAGTTCTATCAGTTCTATCAGTTCTATCAGTTCTATCACACCCTACAGTTCTATCAGTTCTATCAAACCCTACAGTTCTATCAGTTTTATCAAAACCCACAGTTCTATCAGTTCTATCAGTTCTATCAGTTCTATCAGTTCTATCAGTTCTATCAGTTCTATCAAACCCTACAGTTCTATCAGTTCTATCAGTTCTATCAAACCCTACAGTTCTATCAGTTCTATCAGTTCTATCAAACCCTACAGTTCTATCAGTTCTATCAGTTCTATCAGTTCTATCAAACCCTACAGTTCTATCAGTTCTATCAGTTCTATTAAACCCTACAGTTCTATCAGTTCTATCAGTTCTATCAGTTCTATCAGTTCTATCAGTTCTATCAGTTCTATCAGTTCTATCAGTTCTATTAAACCCTACAGTTCTATCAGTTCTATCAGTTCTATCAGTTCTATCAGTTCTATCAGTTCTATCAGTTCTATTAAACCCTACAGTTCTATCAGTTCTATCAGTTCTATCAGTTCTATCAGTTCTATCAAACCCTACAGTTCTATCAGTTCTATCAGGTCTATTAAACCCTACAGTTCTATCAGTTCTATCAGTTCTATCAGTTCTATCAGTTCTATCAAACCCTACAGTTCTATCTGTTCTATCAGTTCTATCAGTTCTATCAGTTCTATCAGTTCTATCAGTTCTATTAGTTCTATTAAACCCTACAGTTCTATCAGTTCTATCAGTTCTATTAAACCCAACAGTTCTATCAGTTCTATCAGTTCTATCAGTTCTATCAGTTCTATTAAACCCTACAGTTCTATCAGTTCTATCAGTTCTATCAGTTCTATCAGTTCTATTAAACCCTACAGTTCTACCAGTTCTATCAGTTCTATCAGTTCTATCAGTTCTATCAAACCCTACAGTTCTATCAGTTCTATCATTTCTATAAGTTCTATCAGTTCTATTAAACCCTACAGTTCTATCAGTTCTATCAGTTCTATCAGTTCTATCAGTTCTATCATTTCTATCAGTTCTATCAGTTTTATCAGTTCTATCAAACCCTACAGTTCTATCGGTTCTATTAAACCCTACAGTTCTATCAGTTCTATTAAACCCTACAGTTCTATCAGTTCTATCAGTTCTATCAGTTCTATCAGTTCTATTAAACCCTACAGTTCTATCAGTTCTATCAGTTCTATCAGTTCTATCAGTTCTATCAGTTCTATCAGTTCTATCAGTTCTATCAGTTCTATTAAACCCTACAGTTCTATCAGTTCTATCAGTTCTATCAGTTCTATCAGTTCTATCAGTTCTATCAGTTCTATCAGTTCTATTAAACCCTACAGTTCTATCAGTTCTATCAGTTCTATCAGTTCTATCAGTTCTATCAGTTCTATCAGTTCTATCAGTTCTATCAAACCCCTACAGTTCTATCAGTTCTATCAAACCCTACAGTTCTATCAGTTCTATCAGTTCTATCAGTTCTATTAAACCCTACGGTTCTATCAGTTCTATCAGTTCTATCAGTTCTATCAGTTCTATCAGTTCTATCAGTTCTATCAGTTCTATCAAACCCTACAGTTCTATCAGTTCTATCAGGTCTATTAAACCCTACAGTTCTATCAGTTCTATCAGTTCTATTAAACCCTACAGTTCTATCAAACCCTACAGTTCTATCAGTTCTATCAGTTCTATCAGTTCTATCAGTTCTATTAAACCCTACAGTTCTATCAGTTCTATCAGGTCTATTAAACCCTACAGTTCTATCAGTTCTATCAGTTCTATCAGTTCTATCAGTTCTATTAGTTCTATTAAACCCTACAGTTCTATCAGTTCTATCAGTTCTATTAAACCCAACAGTTCTATCAGTTCTATCAGTTCTATCAGTTCTATCAGTTCTATTAAACCCTACAGTTCTATCAGTTCTATCAGTTCTATCAGTTCTATCAGTTCTATTAAACCCTACAGTTCTACCAGTTCTATCAGTTCTATCAGTTCTATCAGTTCTATCAAACCCTACAGTTCTATCAGTTCTATCATTTCTATAAGTTCTATCAGTTCTATTAAACCCCTACAGTTCTATCAGTTCTATCAGTTCTATCAGTTCTATCAGTTCTATCATTTCTATCAGTTCTATCAGTTCTATCAGTTCTATCAAACCCTACAGTTCTATCGGTTCTATTAAACCCTACAGTTCTATCAGTTCTATTAAACCCTACAGTTCTATCAGTTCTATCAGTTCTATCAGTTCTATCAGTTCTATTAAACCCTACAGTTCTGTCATCAGTTCTATCAGTTCTATCAGTTCTATCAGTTCTATCAGTTCTATCAGTTCTATCAGTTCTATTAAACCCTACAGTTCTATCAGTTCTATCAGTTCTATCAGTTCTATCAGTTCTATCAGTTCTATCAGTTCTATCAGTTCTATTAAACCCTACAGTTCTATCAGTTCTATCAGTTCTATCAGTTCTATCAGTTCTATCAGTTCTATCAGTTCTATCAAACCCTACAGTTCTATCAGTTCTATCAAACCCTACAGTTCTATCAGTTCTATCAGTTCTATCAGTTCTATTAAACCCTACAGTTCTATCAGTTCTATCAGTTCTATCAGTTCTATCAGTTCTATCAGTTCTATCAGTTCTATCAGTTCTATCAGTTCTATCAAACCCTACAGTTCTATCAGTTCTATCAGGTCTATTAAACCCTACAGTTCTATCAGTTCTATCAGTTCTATTAAACCCTACAGTTCTATCAAACCCTACAGTTCTATCAGTTCTATCAGTTCTATCAGTTCTATCAGTTCTATTAAACCCTACAGTTCTATCAGTTCTATCAGGTCTATTAAACCCTACAGTTCTATCAGTTCTATCAGTTCTATTAAACCCTACAGTTCTATCAAACCCTACAGTTCTATCAGTTCTATCAGTTCTATCAGTTCTATCAGTTATATTAAACCCTACAGTTCTATCAAACCCTACAGTTCTATCAGTTCTATCAGTTCTATCAGTTCTATCAGTTCTATCAGTTCTATCAGTTCTATCAGTTCTATCAGTTATATTAAACCCTACAGTTCTATCAGTTCTATCAGTTATATCAGTTCTATCAGTTCTATCAGTTCTATCAGTTCTATCAGTTCTATCAGTTCTATCAGTTCTATCAGTTCTATCAAACCCTACAGTTCTATCAGTTCTATCAGTTCTATCAGTTCTATCAGTTCTATCAGTTCTATCAAACCCTACAGTTCTATCAGTTCTATCAAACCCTACAGTTTTATCAGTTCTATCAGTTCTATCAAACCCTACAGTTCTATCAGTTCTATCAGTTCTATCAAACCCTACAGTTCTATCAGTTCTATCAGTTCTATTAAATCCTACAGTTCTATCAAACCCTACAGTTCTATCAGTTCTATCAGTTCTATCAGTTCTATCAGTTCTATCAGTTCTATTAAACCCTACAGTTCTATCAGTTCTATCAAACCCTACAGTTCTATCAGTTCTATCAGTTCTATCAGTTCTATCAGTTCTATCAAACCCTACAGTTCTATCAGTTCTATCAGTTCTACCAGTTCTATCAGTTCTATTAAAACCTACAGTTCTATCAGTTCTATCAGTGCTATCAAACCCTACAGTTCTATCAGTTTTATCAAAACCCACAGTTCTATCAGTTCTATAAGTTCTATCAGTTCTATCAGTTCTATCAGTTCTATTAAACCCTACAGTTCTATAAGTTCTATCAGTTTTATCAAACCCTACAGTTCTATCAGTTCTATCAGTTCTATAAGTTATATCAAACCCTACAGTTCTATCAGTTCTATCCATTCTATCAGTTCTATCAAACTCTACAGTTCTATCAGTTATATCAGTTATATTAAACCCTACAGTTCTGTCAGTTCTACCAGTTCTATCAGTTCTATCAAACCCTACAGTTCTATCAGTTTTATCAGTTCTATCAGTTCTATCAGTTCTCTCAGTTCTATCAGTTCTATCAGTTCTATCAAACCCTACAGTTCTATCAGTTCTATCAAACCCTACAGTTCTATTTGTTCTATCAGTTCTATCAGTTCTATGAGTTCTATTAAACCCTACAGTTCTATCAGTTCTATCCATTCTATCAGTTCTATCAAACCATACCGTTCTATCAGTTCTATCAGTTCTATCAGTTCTATCAGTTCTATCAAACCCTACAGTTCTATCAGTTCTATCAAACCCTACAGTTCTATTTGTTCTATCAGTTCTATCAGTTCTATCAGTTCTATCAAACCCTACAGTTCTATCAGTTCTATCAAACCCTACAGTTCTATCAGTTCTATCAAACCCTACAGTTCTATCAGTTCTATCAGTTCTATTAAACCCTACAGTTCTATCAGTTCTATCAGTTCTATCAGGTCTATCAGTTCTATCAGTTCTATCAAACCCTACAGTTCTATTTGTTCTATCAGTTCTATCAGTTCTATCAGTTCTATCAAACCCTACAGTTCTATCAGCTCTATCAAACCCTACAGTTCTATCATTTTTTTAAAGTTTTTTTAAAAGTTACTTTTTCACCCTTTTCTTTCCAATTTTGTGATATCCAATTTGTAGTTACAGTCTTGTCCCGTCGCTGCAACTCCCGTACGGACTTGAGAGAGGCGAAGGTCGAGAGCCATGAGTCCTCCGAAACATGACCCTGCTCGCTTAACCCGGAAGCCAGCCGCACCAATGTGTCGGAGGAAACCCCGTACAGCTGGCGACCGAAGTCAGCGCGCATGCACCCGGCACGCCACAAGGAGTCACTAGAGCGCGATGGGACAAGGACATTCCGGCCGGCCAAACCCTCCCCTAACCAGGACAACGCTAGGCCAATTGTGCGCCTCCAAATGGATGTCCCGGTCGCGGCCGGCTGCGACACAGCCTGGGATCGTACCCGGGCTATCAGTTCTATCAGTGCCCGCTTCACACCAAGACAGTCGTGAAGAGGGCACCTATTCCCCCTAAGGAGACTGAAAATATATGGCATGAGTCCTCAGATCCTCAAACAGTTCTACAGCTGCACCATCGAGAGCATCCTGACTGGTTGCATCACCGCCTGGTATGGCAACTGCTTGGACTCCGACCGCAAGGTGCTACAAAGGGTAGTGTGTACAGCCCAGTACATCACTGGGGCCAAGCTTCCTGCCATCCAGGACCTCTATACCAGGCGGTGTCAGAGGAAGGCCCTACAAATTGCCAAAGACTCCAGCCACCCTAGTCGTAGACTGTTCTCTCTGCTACCGCACGGTAAGCGGTACCGGAACGCCAAGTGTAGGTCCAAAAGGCTTCTTAACAGCTTCTACCCCGAAGCCATAAGACTGCTGAACAGTTAATCAAATGGCTACCCAGACTATTTGCATTGACCCTCTTTTTTACTCTGCTGCTACTCGCTGTTTATTATCTATGCATAGTCACTTTACCCGTACCTACATGTACAGTTGAAGTCGGAAGTTTACATACACCTTAGCCAAATACATTTAAACTCAGTTTTTCACAATTCCTGACATTTAATCCTAGTAAAAATTCCCTGTCTTAGGTCAGTTAGGATCACCACTTTATTTTAAGAATGTGAAATGTCAGATTAATAGTAGAGAGAATGATTTATTTCAGCTTTTATTTCTGTCATCACATTCCCAGTGGGTCAGAAGTTTACATACACTCAATTAGTATTTGGTAGCATTACCTTTAAATTGTTTAACTTGGGTCAAACGTTTCGGGTAGCCTTCCACAAGCTTCCCACAATAAGTTGGGTGAATTTTGGCCCATTCCTCCTGACAGAGCTGGTGTAACTGAGTCAGGTTTGTAGGCCTCCTTTCTCGCACACGCTTTTCCAGTTCTGCCCACACATTTTCTATAGGATTGAGGTCAGGGCTTTGTGATGGCCACTTCAATACCTTGACTTTGTTGTCCTTAAGCCATTTTGCCACAACTTTGGAGTTATGCTTGGGGTCATTGTCCATTTGGAAGACCATTTGCGACCAAGCTTTAACTTCCTGACTGATGTCTTGAGATGTTGCTTCAATATATCCACATAATTTTCCTTCCTCATGATGCCATCTATTTTGTGAAGTGCACCAGTCCCTCCTGCAGCAAAGCACCCCCACAGCATGATGCTGCCACCCCCGTGCTTCACGGTTGGGATGGTGTTCTTCGGCTTGCAAGCGGCCCCCTTTTTCCTCCAAACATAACGATGGTCATTATTGCCAAACCATTCTATTTTTGTTTCATCAGACCAGAGGACATTTCTCCAAAAAGTATGATCTTTGTCCCCATGTGCAGTTGCAAACTGTAGTCTGGCTTTTTTATGGCGGTTTTAGAGCAGTGGCTTCTACCTTGCTGAGCGGCCTTTCAGGTTATGTCGATATAGGACGTGTTTTACTGTGGATATATATACTTTTGTTTCCTCCAGCATCTTCACAAGGTCCTTTGCTGTTGTTCTGGGATTGATTTGCACTTTTCGCACCAAAGTACGTTAATCTCTAGGAGACAGAACGCGTCTCCTTCCTGAGCAGTATGACGGCTGCGTGGTCCCATGGTGTTTATACTTGCGTACTATTGTTTGTACAGATGAACGTGGTACCTTCAGGCGTTTGGAAATTGCTCCCAAGGATGAACCAGACTTGTGGAGGTCTACAATTATTCTTCTGAGGTCTTGGCTGATTTCTTTTGATTTTCCCATGATGTCAAGCAAAGAGGCACTGTGTTTGAAGGTAGGCCTTGAAATACATCCACAGGTACACCTCCAATTGACTCAAATGATGTTAATTAGCCTATCAGAAGCTTCTAAAGCCATGACATCATTTTTTGGAATTTTCCAAGCTGTTTAAAGGCACAGTCAACTTAGTGTATGTAAACTTCTGACCCACTGGAATTATGATACAGTGAATTCTAAGTGAAATTATCTGTCTGTAAACAGTTGTTGGAAAAATTATTTGTGTCATGCACAAAGAAGATGTCCTAACCGACTTGCCAAAACTATAGTTTGTTAAAAATAAATGTGTGGAGTGGTTGAAAAACAAGTTGTAATGACTCCAACCTAAATGTATGTAAACATTCGACTTCAACTGTACATATTACCACAATTACCTTGACCAACCTGTACCCCAGCACACTGACTTGGTACCGGTACCCCCTGTATATAGCCTCGTTATTACCTGGATTATCCTGTAGCCCCGCACACTGACTCGGTACCGGTACCCCCTGTATATAGCCTGCATATTGACTCAGTACCGGTACCCCCTGTATAGAGCCTGCATATTCACTCGGTACCGGTACCCCCTGTATATTGACTCGGTACCGGTACCCCCTGTATATTCACTCGGTACCGGTACCCCCTGTATATAGCTGTACATAGCCTGTATATTGACTCTGTACCAGTACCCCCTGTATATAGCCTCGTTATTACCTTGACCAACCTGTGCCCCCGCACACTGATTCGGTACCGGTACCCCCTGTATATAGCCTCGTTATTACCTGGATTATCCTGTAGCCCCCGACTGACTGACTCGGCACTGCCCCCTGTATATAGCCTGCATATTGACTCAGTACAGGTACCCCCTGTATAGAGCCTGCATATTCACTCGGTACCGGTACCCCCTGTATATTGACTCGGTACTGCAATCCCTGTATATTCACTGTACCGGTACCCCTGTATATTGACTGCGGTATCTCCCCTGTATATAGCTGTATATAGCCTCTATATTGACTCGGTACCGGTACCCCCTGTATATAGCTGTATATAGCCTGTATATTGACTCTGTACCAGTACCCCCTGTATATAGCAGTATATAGCTGTATATTGACTCGGTACCGGTACCTCCTGTATATAGCTGTATACTGACTCGGTACCGGTACCCCCTGCATATTGACTCGGTACCGGTACCCACTGTATATAGCCTGTATACTGACTCGGTACCGGTACCTCCTGTATATAGCTGCATACTGACTCGGTACCGGTACCCCCTGCATATTGACTCGGAACCGGTACGCCCTGTATATAGCCTGTACATTGACTCGGTGCCGGTACCTCCTGTATATAGCTGTATATTGACTCGGTACCGGTACCCCTGTATATAGCTGTACATAGCCTGTATATTGACTCGGTACCGGTACCCCCTGCCTATTGACTCGGTACCGGTACCTCCTGTATATAGCTGTATATTGACTCGGTACCGGTACCCCCTGTATATAGCTGTATATAGCCTTTATATTGACTCCGTACCAGTACCCCCTGCATATTGACTCGGTACCGGTACCCCCTGTATATAGCTGTATATAGCCTGTATATTGACTCGTTACCGGTACCCCCTGTATATAGCCTGTATATTGACTCTGTACCGGTACCCCTGTATATAGCCTGTATATTGACTCTGTACCGGTACCCCCTGTATATAGCCTGTATATTGACTTTCGGCACGGTACCTCCTGTATATAGCTGTATATTGACTCGCACCGGTACCCCTGTATATAGCTGTATATAGCCTTTATATTGACTCCGCATCGTACCCACTGCATATTGACTCAGTACCGGTACCCCTGTATATAGCTGTATATAGCCTGTATATTGACTCGCTACGGTACCCGCTGTATATAGCCTGTATATTGACTCTGTACCGGTACCCCCTGTATATAGCTGTATATAGCCTGTATATTGACTCTGTACGGTCCCCCTGTATATAGCTGTATATAGCCTGTATATTGACTCTGTCCGGTCCCCCTGTATATAGCTGTATATAGCCTGTATATTGACTCTGTACTGTACCCTGTATATAGCTGTATATAGCCTGTATATTGACTCTGTACCGGTCCCCCTGTATATAGCCTGTATATTGACTCTGTACCGGTCCCCCTGTATATAGCTGTATATAGCCTGTATATTGACTCTGTACGGTCCCCCCTGTATATAGCTGTATATAGCCTGTATATTGACTCTGTACGGTCCCCTGTATATAGCCTGTATATTGACTCTGTACCCGGTCCCCCCTGTATATAGCTGTATATAGCCTGTATATTGACTCTGTACCGGTACCCTGTATATAGCCTGTATATT
The DNA here is from genome assembly GCF_020615455.1 of Coregonus clupeaformis. Classification (NCBI taxonomy): domain Eukaryota; kingdom Metazoa; phylum Chordata; class Actinopteri; order Salmoniformes; family Salmonidae; genus Coregonus; species Coregonus clupeaformis. The sequence goes on along the minus strand of NC_059212.1, from coordinate 47,108,099 downwards.
GACTCTGTACCGGTCCCCCTGTATATAGCCTGTATATTGACTCTGTATCGGTCCCCCCTGTATATAGCTGTATATAGCCTGTATATTGACTCTGTACCGGTCCCCCTGTATATAGCTGTATATAGCCTGTATATATTGACTCTGTACCGGTACCCCCTGTATAAGCCTGTATATTGACTCTGTACCGGTACCCCTGTATATAGCCTGTATATTGACTCTGTACCGGTACCGCCTGTATATAGCCTGTATAGTTGACTGCACGCGGTACCTCCTGTATATAGCTGTATATTGACTCGCACTGGTACCCCTGTATATAGCTGTATATAGCCTTTATATTGACTCGCACCGGTACCCACTGCATATTGACTCGTACCGTACCCCCTGTATATAGCTGTATATAGCCTGTATATTGACTCGTTACCGGTACCCGCTGTATATAGCCTGTATATTGACTCTGTACCGGTACCCCCTGTATATAGCTGTATATAGCCTGTATATTGACTCTGTACCGGTCCCCCCTGTATATAGCTGTATATAGCCTGTATATTGACTCTGTACCGGTCCCCCCTGTATATAGCTGTATATAGCCTGTATATTGACTCTGTAACGGTACCCCTGTATATAGCTGTATATAGCCTGTATATTGACTCTGTACCGGTCCCCCCTGTATATAGCCTGTATATTGACTCTGTACCGGTCCCCCCTGTATATAGCTGTATATAGCCTGTATATTGACTCTGTACCGGTCCCCCCTGTATATAGCTGTATATAGCCTGTATATTGACTCTGTACCGGTCCCCCCTGTATATAGCCTGTATATTGACTCTGTACCGGTCCCCCTGTATATAGCTGTATATAGCCTGTATATTGACTCTGTACCGGTCCCCTGTATATAGCTGTATATAGCCTGTATATTGACTCTGTACCGTACCCCTGTATATAGCCTGTATATTGACTCTGTACCGGTCCCCCCTGTATATAGCCTGTATATTGACTCTGTATCGGTCCCCCCTGTATATAGCTGTATATAGCCTGTATATTGACTCTGTACCGGTCCCCCCTGTATATAGCTGTATATAGCCTGTATATATTGACTCTGTACCGGTACCCCCTGTATATAGCCTGTATATTGACTCTGTACCGGTACCCCCTGTATATAGCCTGTATATTGACTCGGTACCGGTACCTCCTGTATATAGCTGTATATTGACTCGGTACCGGTACCCCCTGTATATAGCTGTATATAGCCTTTATATTGACTCCGTACCGGTACCCACTGCATATTGACTCGGTACCGGTACCCCCTGTATATAGCTGTATATAGCCTGTATATTGACTCGTTACCGGTACCCGCTGTATATAGCCTGTATATTGACTCTGTACCGGTACCCCCTGTATATAGCCTGTATTTTGACTTGGTACCGGTACCTCCTGTACATAGCTGTATATAGCCTGTATATTGACTTTGTACCGGTCCCCCCTGTATATAGCCTGTATATAGCCTGTATATTGACTCTGTACCGGTCCCCCCTGTATATAGCCTGTATATTGACTCTGTACCGGTACCCCCTGTATATAGCTGTATATAGCCTGTATATTGACTCTGTAACGGTCCACCCTGTATATAGCTGTATATAGCCTGTATATTGACTCTGTACCGGTCCCCCCTGTATATAGCTGTATATAGCCTGTATATTGACTCTGTACCGGTCCCCCTGTATATAGCCTGTATATTGACTCGGTACCGGTACCCCTGTATATAGCTGTATATAGCCTGTATATTGACTCTGTACCGGTCCCCCTGTATATAGCTGTATATAGCCTGTATATTGACTCTGTACCGGTACCTCCTGTATATAGCTGTATATAGCCTGTATATTGACTCTGTACCGGTACCCCTGTATATAGCCTGTATATTGACTCTGTACCGGTACCCCCTGTATATAGCCTGTATATTGACTCTGTACCGGTCCCCCTGTATATAGCTGTATATAGCCTGTATATTGACTCTGTCCCGGTCCCCCTGTATATAGCCTGTATATAGCCTGTATATTGACTCTGTACCGGTCCCCCTGTATATAGCTGTATATAGCCTGTATATTGACTCTGTCCGTCCCCCTGTATATAGCTGTATATAGCCTGTATATTGACTCTGTACCGGTCTCCCCTGTATATAGCCTGTATATTGACTCGGTACCAGTACCCCCTGTATATAGCCTGTATATTGACTCTGTACCAGTACCCCCTGTATATAGCCTGTATATTGACTCTGTATTTTTTTACTTTAGTATATTTAGTAAATATTTTCTTAACTCTTATTTTTCTTAAAACTGCATTGTTGGTTAAGGGCTTGTAAGTAAGCATTTCGGCACATGTGACAAATACAATTTGATTTTCATTTGAAAGCCTTCCCAGAAGAGTGGATGCTGTCATAGCAGCAAAGGGGGGGGACCATCTCCATATTAATGCCCATGATTTTAGAATGAGATGTTCGACGAGCAGGTGTCCACATACTTTTGATCATTTAGTGTGTGTCTATATCTAAAGTATATGACGCTGTAGATATATTCTGGTCCATACTTCAGCCCTTTCATCCTGACCGCTCAGGGCCCCTAGCAACAGACAGCCTCCTTTCCCTTAGATTATTACATGGAGGGTCACGTACAGCTATGCATCTTTATATATAGGGTCCTTAATATGAAATACGTAAAATCTAATACCCCGTCTGTCACTAGGAGACGCATTACCATTGTGACTGAAGAGGATGACTTGATGACAGATCAAACGCTATTAAACTATAATTAAATTCTGCACATTCAGCAAATCTGTCTTCAAGGACCGTATGGTTAATATCCTAGCAGGAAATATGAGCCGTTGCGTTGGTTGCTGCATGGGGAAATGCATGGAATGCCCCATGTTGTATCCTATAGGTTAGATCCCAAATGGTACCCTATTCACTACATAGTGCACTACCAGTGCTCATAGGGCTCTGGTCAAAAGTAGTGCACTATGTAGGGAATAGGGGTACCATTTGGGATGCAGGATATTCTCACCCTTCACTTATGAGACAATACAAATAACTAAACCTATTCAACTTCCTGTGATATTATTATATCATTATATTATTATGTAATACTGCCAGGGTGGCATATGCAACATTATTGCATTCTGTCTTTCTCCAAACCAGCGTGTAATATTGCTGTTGATATGGAGCATATGGAGACTGGGTCTGGGGTTTCATCCGTTCAGTGCAGATGAGTCCGAGGGTTGGCTGTTTTAAATAACGGCCTGTCCATCTGAGAGAGAGGGCAGCTAGCCGTCTGGTCTCTGGCAGGTAGCTTAGTGGTTAAGAGGGTTGTGCCAGTAACCGAAAGGTCGCTGGTTCTAATCCCTGAGCCAACTAGGTGAAAAATCTGTCGGTGTGCCCTTGAGCAAGGCACTTAACCCTAATTGCTGTAAGTCGCTCTGGATAAGAGCATCTGCTAAATGACAAAAAATAAATAAAAAATAAATAAATGTTGCAGAGAGACTCCTAACTGGAGGAGCTAGGGAGGAGCGCAGGGGGAAATCAAGCCATATCTCCTTAGAGCACACACACAAGCACGTGAATGCACGCACGCACACACACACACACACACACACACACACAAACTCACTTAATTTGCTCACACACAGAAAACATGCACACATATTTATACTGACTCTATACACACACACAAAGACACTCACACATACAGTTGAAGTCGGAAGTTTACATACACCTTAGCCAAATACATTTAAACTCAGTTTTTCACAATTCCTGACATTTAATCCTAGTAAAAAATCCCTGTTTTAGGTCAGTTAGGATCACCACTTAATTTTAAGAATGTGAAATGTCAGAATAATAGTAGAGAGAATGATTTATTTCAGCTTTTATTTCTTTCATCACATTCCCAGTGGGTCAGAAGTTTACATACACTCATTTAGTATTTGGTAGCATTGCCATTACATTTCTTAACTTGGGTCAAACGTTTCGAGTAGCCTTCCACAAGCTTCCCACAATAAGTTGGGTGAATTTTGGCCCATTCCACCTGACAGAGCTGGTGTAACTGAGTCAGGTTTGTAGTTCTCCTTGCTCGCAAATGCTTTTTCAGTTCTGCCCAACACATTTTCTATAGGATTGAGGTCAGGGCTTTGTGATGGCCACTCCAATACCTTGATTTTGTTGTCCTTAAGCCATTTTGCTACAACTTTGGAAGTATGTTTGGGGTCATTGTCATTTTGGAAGACCCATTTGCAAGTACGATCTTTGTCCCCATGTGCAGTTGCAAACCGTAGTCTGGCTTTTTTATGGTGGTTTTGGAGCAGTGGCTTCTTCGTTGCTGATTGACCTTTCAGGTTATGTCGATATAGGACTCGTTTTACTGTGGATATAGATACTTTTGTACCTGTTTCCTCCAGCATCTTCACAAGGTCCTTTGCTGTTCTTCTGTGATTGATTTGCACTTTTCGCACCAAAGTACGTTCATCTCTAGGAGACAGAACGCGTCTCCTTCCTGAGCGGTATGACGGCTGCGTGGTCCCATGGTGTTTATACTTGCATACTATTGTTTGTACAGATGAACATGGTACCTTCAGGCGTTTGGAAATTGCTCCCAAGGATGAACCAGACTTGTGGAGGTCTACATTTGTTTTTCTGAGGTCTTGGCGGATTTATTTTGATTTTCCCATGATGTCAAGCAAAGAGGCACTGTGTTTGAAGGTAGGCCTTGAAATACATCCACAGGTACACCTCCAATTGACTCAAATGATGTTAATTAGCCTATCAGAAGCTTCTAAAGCCATGACATCATTTTCTGGAATATTCCAAGCTGTTTAAAGGCACAGTCAACTTAGTGTATGTAAACTTCTGACCCACTGGAATTGTGATACAGTGAATTATAAGTGAAATAATTTGTCTGTAAACAATTGTTGGAACAATTATTTGTGTCATGCACAAAGTAGATGTCCTAACCGACTTGCCAAAACTATAGTTTGTTAACAAGAAATTTGCGGAGTGGTTGAAAAACGAGTTTTAATGACTCCAACCTAAGTGTATGTAAACTTCCGACTTCAACTGTACAAACAGTATACAAGCTGCTGCTACTCTGTTTATCATATATCCTGATGCCTAGTCACCTTACCCCTATACATATCTATCTCCATCACTCCAGTATCCCTGCACATTGTTAATATGGTACTGGAACTGACCTTCCAGTTGAAGCTCGCATCTGCTATAAGACCATGGTGCTTGCCTACGGAGCTGTGAGGGGAACGGCACCTCCGTACCTTCAGGCTCTGATCAGTCGCTACACCCAAACGAGGGCATTGCGTTCATCCACCTCTGGCCTGCTGGCCCCCTTACCTCTGCGGAAGCACAGTTCCCGCTCAGCCCAGTCAAAACTGTTCGCTGCTCTGGCACCCCAATGGTGGAACAAGCTCCCTCATGACGCCAAGACAGCGGAGTCACTCACCACCTTCCGGAGACACTTGAAACCCCACCTCTTTAAGGAATACCGGGGATAGGATAAAGTAATCCTTCTACCCCCCAAAAAAGAATAAATATTGTAAAGTGGTTATCCCACTGGCTATAAGGTGAATGCACCAATTTGTAAGTCGCTCTGGATAAGAGCGTCTGCTAAATGACGTAAATGTAATGTAAATGTAAAATAACACAACACACAACCATTAATGTCTAAACCGCTGACAACAAAGGTGAGTACACCCTAAATGAAAATGTCCAAATTGGGACCAATTAGCCATTTTCCCTCCCCAGTGTCATTAGTGTTACAAGGTCTCAGGTGTGAATGGGGAGCAGGTGTGTTAAATTTGGTGTCATCGCTCTCACACTCCCTCATACTGGTCACTGGAAGTTCAACATGGCACCTCATGGCAAAGAACTCTCTGAGGATCTGAAAAAAAGAATTGTTGCTCTACATATAATACCTTATCCCTTAGTGTTGGGCTGGCTATAGCACCTTATCCCTCAGCTGGCTATAGCACCTTATCCCTCAGTGTTGGGCTGGCTATAGCACCTTATCACTTGGTTGGCTATAGCACCTTATCCCTCAGTGTTGGGCTAGCTATATCAACTTATCCCTCAATGTTGGGCTGGCTATAGTACCTTATCCCTCAGTGTTGGGCTGGCTATAGCGTTGGGCTGGTTATACTACCCTATCCCTCAGTGTTGGACTGGCTATGGCATCTTATCCCTCAGTGCTGGGCTGGCTATAGCACCTTATCCCTCTGCTGGCTATAGCACCTTATCCCTCAGTGTTGGGCTGGCTATAGTACCTTCTCCCTGCGTTGGGCTGGTTATACTACCCTATCCCTCAGTGTTGGACTGGCTATGGCATCTTATCCCTCAGTGCTGGGCTGGCTATAGCACCTTATCCCTCTGCTGGCTATAGCACCTTATCCCTCAGTGCTGGGCTGGCTATAGCACCTTATCCCTCTGCTGGCTATAGCACCTTATCCCTCTGCTGGCTATAGCACCTTATCCCTCAGTGCTGGGCTGGCTATAGCACCTTATCCCTCTGCTGGCTATAGCACATTATCCCTCAGTGTTGGGCTGGCTATAGTACCTTCTCCCTGTGTTGGGCTAGTTATACTACCCAATCCCTCAGTGTTGGGCTGTCTATAGCACTTATCCTTCAGCTGGCTATAGCACCTTATCACTTGGTTTGCTACAGCATCTTATCCATCAGTGTTGGGTTGGCTATAGCACCTTATCACTTGGTTGGCTATAGAACCTTATCCCTCAGTGTTGGGCTAGCTATATCAACTTATCCCTCAATGTTGGGCTGGCTATAGTACCTTATCCCTCAGTGTTGGACTGGCTATGGCATCTTATACCTCAGTGTTGGGCTGGCTATAGTACCTTCTCCCTGCGTTGGGCTGGTTATACTACCCTATCCCTCAGTGTTGGGCTGGCTATAGCGCCTTATACCTCTGTGTTGGGCTGGCTATAGTACCTTATACCTCAGCTAGCTTCCCTAGAGTTAGCTTCCCTGGTGTTAGCCTGGGGTTAGCCTGCATTAGATGTATTAAGGAAACGAGTCCCCTGGCCTAGACCTGGGAACTGACAGATGAGACAGAAATCTCCTCCAAGACTGACGAAAAGCCCACATGCTTCATATATCATTATTTTCTTATTGATTAGCACCTGTTGAACGAGTGAAACTTTTTCCATGATTGGTTTTTAGATACATAGAGACGTAGTCTACTCACAGATATTAGCAGTTCCTTTGGGGATGGGCAGGTAGGACCCGACGCTCCAGGGTCGTCCGTGGTAGTGTCTCTTACAGCGGCCGCAGTCTGGACCTGTTGTGTTGTGTTCACACTCACACCCCAGCTTCCCCTTGTCCTTGTCAAACACACAGCTGTTGGAGTGCAGGTTACACTTACACCTGAGGAGGGAGGGGAAAAAAACAACACAATCTTATTTATTTCACCTTTATTCATAGCCAGAGAAGTCATTGAACACAAATTATCTTCTATAAGAGTGACGTTCAGGTTGCACTTCCATCTGAGGAGGAAAACACCATGCAACAGACAGAATATTGGTTCTGTGGGTTGGTTCTTCAAGCCGGATTACAGTGCTTACTCCTAGATAACATTAATATGAACTATTTTATTGACTTGAATCAAATGTGACTGACTGGGAAGCTAACACAAATCTTCATGTCTAAGACAAGGTTACTCGTCATGCCGGCGTGTTTCACCAAATCACCTCCTCTCCATTTCACTGTGCCCTTGCTGTGGAGTGTTGCACCTTCTATAATTTAATAGTGGGTAGACTAGTCCTACATGGAATTCCCACTCCGGTACTTGACTTAGATCAGACTAAGAGGGAAGACAGAGATGAAAAGGCACCATTATTCTGCTCTAAAACAAGAGCTCATTTGGCTAACCCTCCGTGGAGGGAACAGCATTTTAAAACAAGCGCTAATTTGACTAAACCTCCGTGGAGGGAACAGCATTTAAAACAAGCGCTAATTTGACTAAACCTCCGTGGAGGGAACAGCACTTAAACTCAACCTAATTTGGCTAACCCTCATTGAGGGAACAGCATATTAAATAAGGATTGTGATTCTAAAATCAAAGGCGTCCCAAATGGCACCCTAATCCCTATATAGCGCACTGGGCTCTGGTTTAAAGTAATGCCCTACAGGGAATAGGGTGCCATTTGGGCATTTGGGACACAGGCAATAACATTCTCATAATTGAGGACAAAACAGAGAGCTGATTGAGAGTTAACAAGAAGATGCCAAATGAACCAAGCCTTTCTTCAAAGTTACTCAAACCTTTTTGGTTCCAGGTAGAACTCTTTTTGGTTCCAGGTAGAACTCTTCTGTGTTCCATGTAGAACAAATAGGGTTCTACCTGGAACCAAACAGGGTTATTCAAAGGGTTTCCTATGGGGACAGCCGAAGAACACTTATTGGTTCTACACTGAACAAAATATAAACACAACATGTAAAGTGTTGGTCCCACGTTTCATGAACTGAAATAAAATATCCCAGAAATGTTCCATACACACAAAAGGCTTATTTCTCTCAAAGTTTGTGCACACATTTGTTTACATCCCTGTTAGTGAGCATTTGTCCTTTGCCAAGTTAATCCATCCACCTGACAGATGTGGCATATCAAGAAGCTGATTAAACAGCATGATCATTACACAGGTGCACTTTGTGCTAGGGACAATAAAAGTCCAATCTAATATGTGCAGTTTTGTCACACAACACAATGCCACAGATGTCTCAAGTTTTCAGGGAGCGTGCAATTGGCATGCTGACTGCAGGAATGTCCACCAGAGCTGTTGCCAGAGAATTGAATGTTAATTAAGCCACCTCCAACGTCGTTTTAGAGAATTTGGCAGAATGTTCAAACCGGCCTCACAAACGCAGACCACGTGTATGGCGTCGTGTGGGTGAGTGGTTTGCTGATGTAAACGTTGTGAACAGATTGCCCCATGGTGGCGGTGGGGTTATAGTATGGGTAGGCATAAAGTACAGACAATGAACACAATTGCATTTTATCGATTGCAATTTGAATGCACAGAGATACCGTGACGAGATCCTGAGGCCCATTGTCGTGCCATTCATCCGCTGCCATCACCTCAAGTTTCAGCATGATAATGCATGGCTCCATGTGGCAAGGATCTGTACCCAATTCCTGGAAGCTGAAAATGTCCCAGTTCTTCCATGGCCTGCATACTCACCAGACATATCACCCATTGAGCATGTTTGGTATGCTCTGGATTGATGTGTTCGACAGCGTGTTCCATTTCACGCCAATATCTAGCAACTTCACACAGCCATTGAAGAAGAGTGAGACAACTTTCCACAGGCCACAATCAACAGCCTGATCAACTCTGTGCGAAGGAGTGGTTTTCTGATCCACGCCCCTACCTTTTTTTTTTAAAGGTATCTGTGACCAACAGATGCATATCTGTGTTCCCAGACATGTGAAGTCCATGGATTATCGCCTAAAGGATTTATTTCAATTGACTGATTTCCTTATATGAACTGTAACTCAGTAAAATCTTTGAAATTGTTGCATGTTGCGTTTATATTTGTGTTCAGTATAGATAGAGTGTAAGTCTACCATCCTCTATCCCCCTTTCCTTTCCTCTCACCTGCTCTCTCTGTCTCCACCCCCTTTCTCTCTCTCTCTCTCTCTCTCTCTCTCTCTCTCTCTCTCTCTCTCTGTGTCTCTCTCTCTCTCTCTCTCTCTCTCTCTCTCTCTCTCTCTCTTTCTCTCTCTCTCTCTATCTCTCTCTCTCTCTCTGTCTCTCTCTCTCTCTCTCTCTCTCTCTCTCTCTCTCTCTCTCTCTCTCTCTCTCTCTCTCTCTCTCTCTCTCTCTCTCTCTCTCTCTCTCTCTCACCCTCTCTCACACCCTCTCTCTCTCTCCCCCCTCTCCTATATACAGACACCTCAACTAGGCTCACCTTGGTAACCTTCCCCTTAATTAAAAAGCAGTCAAAACAGGATCACACGCAAGCACACACAGTGACACAGACACACACCTGTGAGTGTGTGTGTCCTTGTCACAAGAGGTATGTCCCTCTGCTCTATCAAGCAGGGCAGACCTTGAACTGGTATCATTAAAAAAGCTTTCCATGAAGTTTTAATGATCTGTTATATTCCTCCTAGACTAGCTAGTCCCTTTATAGTAGAAGTATTATCTATTATCGTATTGAAAACACTGTCTGAAACCGCCCTGTACTCGTTATCTCATTTCTCTCACCGTTTATCACTATGTATAAATGTGTACTGTATCTCTTGTGTTTAAATGTGTACTGTATCTCTTGTGTTTACATTTATACTGTATCTCTTGTGTTTGAATGTGTACTGTATCTCTTGGGTTTAAATATATACTGTGTCCCTTGTGTTTAATTAAGTACTGTATCTCTTGTGTTTAAATGTGTACTGTATCTCTTGTGTTTAAATGTGTACTGTATCTCTTGTGTTTAAATGTGTATTTTATCTATTGTGTTTAAATGTGTACTGTATCTCTTGTGTTTAAATGTGTATTTTATCTATTGTGTTTAAATGTGTACTGTGTATCTTGTGTTTAAATGTGCACTGTATCTCTTGTGCTTAAATGTGTACTGTATCTCTTGTGTTTAAATGTATACTGTGTATATTGTGTTTAAATGTATACTGTCTCTTGTGTTTCAATGTATACCGTGTATCTTGTGTTTAAATGTATACTGTGTATCTTGTGTTTAAATGTGCACTGTATCTCTTATGTTTAAATGTGTACTGTATTTCTTGTGTTTAAATGTATACTGTGTCTCTTGTGTTTAAATATGTACTGTGTCTCTTGTGTTTAAATTTGTACTGTGTCTCTTGTGTTTAAATGTATACTGTGTCTCTTGTGTATAAATGTATACTGTGTCTTTTGTGTTTAAATGTGCACTGTATCTCTTGTGTTTAAAGGTGAACAGTATCTCTTGTGTTTAAATGTGTACTGTGTCTCTTGTTTTTAAATGTGTATTGTATATCTTGTGTTTAAATGTATACTGTATCTCTTGTGTATACATGTATACTGTATCTTTTGTGTTTAAATATGTACTATGTCTCTTGTGTTTAAATCTATACTGTATCTATTGTGTTTAAATGTGTACTGTGTCTCTTGTGTTATATTGTGTGCTATATATTTGTGTTTAAATGTGTACTGTATCTCTTGCTTTTAAATGTAATGAGTATCTTGTGTTTAAATGTGTACTGTGTCTCTTGTGTTTAAATGTATACTGTGTCTCTTGTGTTTAAATGTGTACTGTGTCTCTTGTGTTTAAATGTATACTGTGTATATTTTGTTTAAATGTGTATTTTATCTATTGTGTTTAAATGTGTATTGTGTCTCTTGTGTTTAAATGTGTACTGTGTCTCTTGTGTTTACATGTATACTGTGTCTTTTTTGTTTAAATGTGAACAGTATCTCTTGTGTTTAAATGTGTACTGTGTCTCTTGTTTTTAAATGTGTATTGTATAGCTTGTGTTTAAATGTATACTGTATCTCTTGTGTTTAAATGTGTACTGTGTCTCTTGTGTTTAAATGTGTAATGCATCTCTTTTGTTTAAATGTGTACTGGGTCTCTTGTGTTTAAATGTGTACTGTGTCTCTTGTGTTTAAATGTGCACTGTATCTCTTGTGTTTAAATGTATACTGTGACTCTTGTGTTTAAATGTGTACTGTGTCTCTTGTGTTTAAATGTATACTGTATCTCTTGTGTTTAAATGTGTACTGTATCTCTTTTGTTTTTAAATGTGTACTGTCTCTCCTGTGTTTAAATGTATACTGTTCTCTTGTATCTCTTGTGTTTAAATGTGTACTGTATCACTTGTGTTTAAATGTGTACTGTATCTCTTGTGTATACATGTATACTGTATATTTTGTGTTTAAATGTATACTATGTGTCTTGTGTTTAAATGTATACTGTATCTATTGTGTTTAAATGTGTACTGTATCTCTTGTGTTTAAATGTGTATTGTATCTCTTGTGTTTAAATGTGTACTGTGTCTATTGTGTTAAATGTATATTGTATCTCTTGTGTTTAAATGTGTACGGTGTCTATTGTGTTAAATGTATACTGTATCTCTTGTGTTTAAATGTGGAGTGTATCTCTTGTTTTTAAATGTGTACTGTATCTATTGTGTTTAAATGTGTACTGTCTCTCTTGTGTATAAATGTATACTGTATCGCTTGTGTTTAAATGTGTACTGTATCTCTTGTGTTTAAATGTGTACTGTATCTCATGTTTAAATGTGTACTGTATGTCTTGTGTTTAGATGTATACTGTATCTCTTGTGTTTAAATGTGTATTGTATCTATTGTGTTTAAATGTGTACTGTGTCTATTGTGTTAAATGTATACTGTATATTTTGTGTTTAAATGTGTAATGTATTGATTTGTTTAAATGTGTACTGTATCTCTTGTGTTTAAATGTGTACTGTATCTCTTGTGTTTAAATGTGTACTGTGTCTCTTGTGTTTAAAAGTGTACTGTGTCTCTTGTGTTTAAATGTGTACTTTGTCTCTTGTGTTTAAATTTGTACTGTCTTGAGTGTCCCAAATGGTAACTCATTCCCTTTATACTGCACTACATTTGACCAGAGCCTTGGTCAAACGTAGTGCACTATAAAGGGAAAACGGAACCACTTGTGTTCTCGACAGGGTTTCATGAAGACCAAAGCTTCCTATGAGCTCATGTATCTCATAGGAAGTCTTCTGCGCAGGAACAGAAGTCCTCTTGTGGAGCTTGGGTTTGAGATTCATTCAGCTTTTCTCAGAATTTCTATCAAATTTAGATTTGATTAAGAGGGTAGAGTTGAATCAACAGAATCGACACATGCACAAGTTGGTTCAGTGAAGGTCCATGTTACAGTTATATGAAGGGTTTCGCCCCCCTCAGTTTGCAATGCCACCTCTTTATTCACATTAGGTCCCATATAACGTATCATATTTATAACTTCTTCACACCACATAAATGCTGTTTGACATTTGAATGCAATTGCTCATTACTAACTAGTCACAGTACAATGCCTGCAGTTAGATAGCCAAACCCAGTTGTGTCCGTCTCTTCTCAGTATCACTCCCTCAGTGATGTACCTTAACAGGGACACTTCATTTCACTTCAGTAAATACATCCTCATTTAAGGCAATAGGCCTGATTACTGTAAACGCTGCCTGAGTGATGGACATTCATTTAAGCCCTAATGCTTTATTTATTCTGCTAAATGACTGTCTGTCTGTGCCATTACTTACCCAACACACACTCCATTACTTACCCAACACACACTCCATTACTTACCCACACACTCCGTTACTTACCCAACACACACTCCATTACTTAACCAGTACACACTCCATTACTTAACCAGTACACACTCCATTACTTAACCAGTACACACTCCATTACTTAACCAGTACACTCTCCATTACTTAACCAGTACACACTCCATTACTTAACCAGTACACTCTCCATTACTTAACCAGTACACACTCCATTACTTACCCAACACACACTCCATTACTTACCCAACACACACTCCATTACTTACCCACACACTCCGTTACTTACCCAACACACACTCCATTACTTAACCAGTACACACTCCATTACTTAACCAGTACACACTCCATTACTTAACCAGTACACACTCCATTACTTAACCAGTACACACTCCATTACTTAACCAGTACACTCTCCATTACTTAACCAGTACACACTCCACATTCTGTTCTTACTTGGTTGCTGTTGGGAAATGTCATCTATTTTTCAGCATGCAAGCAAACAGTCATATTATCTACCTTTAGTTTACTTTCTTAGAGTATATAATTGCTTCTGTTGTGGTTTATCTACATGGTTCTATGTGTGTGTTAAGTTGAGAGTGTTCTGTTAAGGACCTTCTCTTCCACACTCAGTACAATCATCTCAGTCTCTGTAGTTAAACTATCACAATTTACATACACTTATATGCCGAGGTGTGGACTCGAGTCACATGACTTTGACTCAAGTCTGACTCAAGTCACAAATCTGATGACTTGAGACTTGACTTGGACTTTGAGCCACAAGACTCGGGACTTGACTTTGACTTGAGGCTGAAAACCTGAAACGATCAGGTTTTACAATGTTTTTGTCCCTCTCCATGGATTACTCTCCACGCAGCCAGAGAAAGTATGTGCAACAGATTGTCTAGTGAAACGCACACTCAGCCCTCTGATTGGACCAGCAAACTGTCAATCAAGAAGGTTTTGGGGGGTTGAGAGTGTGAAACTGAATGGGAAAAATACATATTTCCATACTTATTTTTATAGGCTACCATGTCTATTATATATTTCTACCTTTGCTTAATAGATCTGGTCACTAACATAGGCCTACGGCATTGCACCAAATTCTTGCCTCAAAAACATCTAATCTGTGATTCGGAACCAAAAGGTTTTTTGACTGTTGACCAATGACTAGCCTCATCGCCAAAATCTGATTTAAGAGAACATTTGTTATTTTTTTTTATCAAACCCAACCTCCACAACAGGACTCCTGTTACTGTGCAAAAACCTTCATATGAGACCAGCTTCAGGGTCTTCCAGGGTTCTGTGTTGGAATCCACCCTCACACTGTATAAATACATGAGCTCCTTCATGAAAGCCTGTCTGAGAACACAAATGACACCCTATTCTCTGTATAGTGCACTAGGTTTGACCAGGGCTCTGCTCAAACCTAGTGCACTACATGCACAATATGAGTGGTGGGGAGATGATGGCTGTCACTACAGAGGAAACTTTGGCCCAGGCTGCTAGGCAGAAGAGTTCAAGGTCTGCCGCAACTGGGTCGACCTATGATGATCCTCATACACCTTCAGGGATCTCAGAGAAGGCTTTGATGTCTTTTACATGAGAGAAAGAGGAATAGAGAGAAACTGTATCTGCTTCATGTAAACTGATGGTCGAAAGAGAGAGAGAGAGAGAGAGAGAGAGAGAGAGAGAGAGAGAGAGAGAGAGAGAGAGAGAGAGAGAGAGAGAGAGAGAGAGAGAGAGAGAGAGAGAGAGAGAGTGGAGAGAGAGAGAGAGAGAGAGAGAGAGAGAGAGAGAGAGAGAGAGAGAGAGAGCAGAGAGAGAGAGAGAGAGAGAGAGAGAGAGAGAGAGAGAGAGAGAGAGAGAGAGAGAGAGAGAGAGAGAGAGAGAGGGAGAGAGAGAGAGAGAGAGAGAGAGAGTGAGAGAGAGAGAGAGGGGGAGAGAGAGAGAGAAAATACTTGTTTCTAAAGCTAGAGGCAGGAAATGTGTCCTGCTGTCTTGCGATCATGTTTGTTTACTATAGCAGTATGATCCATGAGGAGATTTGGTTCTGTACCAGGTTTATTCTCTGTTTACTATATAGCAGTATGATCCATGAGGAGATATGGTTCTGTACCAGGTTTATTCTCTGTTTACTATAGCAGTATGATCCATGAGGAGATATGGTTCTGTACCAGGTTTATTCTCTGTTTACTATAGCAGTATGATCCATGAGGAGATATGGTTCTGTACCAGGTTTATTCTCTGTTTACTATAGCAGTATGATCCATGAGGAGATATGGTTCTGTACCAGGTTTATTCTCTGTTAACTATAGCAGTATGATCCATGAGGAGATATGGTTCTGTACCAGGTTTATTCTCTGTTTACTATAGCAGTATGATCCATGAGGAGATATGGTTCTGTACCAGGTTTATTCTCTGTTTACTATAGCAGTATGATCCATGAGGAGATATGGTTCTGTACCAGGTTTATTCTCTGTTAACTATAGCAGTATGATCCATGAGGAGATATGGTTCTGTACCAGGTTTATTCTCTGTTAACTATAGCAGTATGATCCATGAGGAGATATGGTTCTGTACCAGGTTTATTCTCTGTTTACTATAGCAGTATGATCCATGAGGAGATATGGTTCTGTACCAGGTTTATTCTCTGTTTACTATAGCAGTATGATCCATGAGGAGATATGGTTCTGTACCAGGTTTATTCTCTGTTAACTATAGCAGTATGATCCATGAGGAGATATGGTTCTGTACCAGGTTTATTCTCTGTTAACTATAGCAGTATGATCCATGAGGAGATATGGTTCTGTACCAGGTTTATTCTCTGTTAACTATAGCAGTATGATCCATGAGGAGATATGGTTCTGTACCAGGTTTATTCTCTGTTAACTATAGCAGTATGATCCATGAGGAGATATGGTTCTGTACCAGGTTTATTCTCTGTTTACTATAGCAGTATGATCCATGAGGAGATATGGTTCTGTACCAGGTTTATTCTCTGTTTACTATAGCAGTATGATCCATGAGGAGATATGGTTCTGTACCAGGTTTATTCTCTGTTAACTATAGCAGTATGATCCATGAGGAGATATGGTTCTGTACCAGGTTTATTCTCTGTTAACTATAGCAGTATGATCCATGAGGAGATATGGTTCTGTACCAGGTTTATTCTCTGTTTACTATAGCAGTATGATCCATGAGGAGATATGGTTCTGTACCAGGTTTATTCTCTGTTTACTATAGCAGTATGATCCATGAGGAGATATGGTTCTGTACCAGGTTTATTCTCTGTTAACTATAGCAGTATGATCCATGAGGAGATATGGTTCTGTACCAGGTTTATTCTCTGTTAACTATAGCAGTATGATCCATGAGGAGATATGGTTCTGTACCAGGTTTATTCTCTGTTAACTATAGCAGTATGATCCATGAGGAGATATGGTTCTGTACCAGGTTTATTCTCTGTTTACTATAGCAGTATGATCCATGAGGAGATATGGTTCTGTACCAGGTTTATTCTCTGTTTACTATAGCAGTATGATCCATGAGGAGATATGGTTCTGTACCAGGTTTATTCTCTGTTAACTATAGCAGTATGATCCATGAGGAGATATGGTTCTGTACCAGGTTTATTCTCTGTTAACTATAGCAGTATGATCCATGAGGAGATATGGTTCTGTACCAGGTTTATTCTCTGTTAACTATAGCAGTATGATCCATGAGGAGATATGGTTCTGTACCAGGTTTATTCTCTGTTTACTATAGCAGTATGATCCATGAGGAGATATGGTTCTGTACCAGGTTTATTCTCTGTTTACTATAGCAGTATGATCCATGAGGAGATATGGTTCTGTACCAGGTTTATTCTCTGTTAACTATAGCAGTATGATCCATGAGGAGATATGGTTCTGTACCAGGTTTATTCTCTGTTAACTATAGCAGTATGATCCATGAGGAGATATGGTTCTGTACCAGGTTTATTCTCTGTTAACTATAGCAGTATGATCCATGAGGAGATATGGTTCTGTACCAGGTTTATTCTCTGTTTACTATAGCAGTATGATCCATGAGGAGATATGGTTCTGTACCAGGTTTATTCTCTGTTTACTATAGCAGTATGATCCATGAGGAGATATGGTTCTGTACCAGGTTTATTCTCTGTTTACTATAGCAGTATGATCCATGAGGAGATATGGTTCTGTACCAGGTTTATTCTCTGTTTACTATAGCAGTATGATCCATGAGGAGATATGGTTCTGTACCAGGTTTATTCTCTGTTTACTATAGCAGTATGATCCATGAGGAGATATGGTTCTGTACCAGGTTTATTCTCTGTTTACTATAGCAGTATGATCCATCAGGAGATATGGTTCGGTACCAGGTTTATTCTCTGTTAACTATAGTAGTATGATCCATGAGGAGATATGGTTCTGTACCAGGTTTATTCTCTGTTAACTATAGCAGTATGATCCATGAGGAGATATGGTTCTGTACCAGGTTTATTCTCTGTTTACTATAGCAGTATGATCCATGAGGAGATATGGTTCTGTACCAGGTTTATTCTCTGTTAACTATAGCAGTATGATCCATGAGGAGATATGGTTCTGTACCAGGTTTATTCTCTGTTTACTATAGCAGTATGATCCATGAGGAGATATGGTTCTGTACCATGTTTATTCTCTGTTTACTATAGCAGTATGATCCATGAGGAGATATGGTTCTGTACCAGGTTTATTCTCTGTTTACTATAGCAGTATGATCCATGAGGAGATATGGTTCTGTACCAGGTTTATTCTCTGTTAACTATAGCAGTATGATCCATGAGGAGATATGGTTCTGTACCAGGTTTATTCTCTGTTAACTATAGCAGTATGATCCATGAGGAGATATGGTTCTGTACCCGGTTTATTCTCTGTTAACTATAGCAGTATGATCCATGAGGAGATATGGTTCTGTACCAGGTTTATTCTCTGTTAACTATAGCAGTATGATCCATGAGGAGATATGGTTCTGTACCAGGTTTATTCTCTGTTTACTATAGCAGTATGATCCATGAGGAGATATTGTTCTGTACCAGGTTTATTCTCTGTTAACTATAGCAGTATGATCCATGAGGAGATATGGTTCTGTACCAGGTTTATTCTCTGTTAACTATAGCAGTATGATCCATGAGGAGATATGGTTCTGTACCAGCTTTATTCTCTGTTAACTATAGCAGTATGATCCATGAGGAGATATGGTTCTGTACCAGGTTTATTCTCTGTTAACTATAGCAGTATGATCCATGAGGAGATATGGTTCTGTACCAGGTTTATTCTCTGTTAACTATAGCAGTATGATCCTTGAGGAGATATGGTTCTGTACCAGGTTTATTCTCTGTTTACTATAGCAGTATGATCCATGAGGAGATATGGTTCTGTACCAGGTTTATTCTCTGTTAACTATAGCAGTATGATCCATGAGGAGATATGGTTCTGTACCAGGTTTATTCTCTGTTTACTATAGCAGTATGATCCATGAGGAGAAAATGGTGGAAGATTAGTGTGCATATTATTATATAATAATAATAATAATAATAATAATAATAATATGCTATTTAGCAGACACTTTTATCCAAAGCGACTTACAGTAATGTGTGCATACATTTTTAGGTATGGGTGGTCCCTGGGATCGAACCCACTACCCTGGCGTTACAAGCGCCATGCTCTACCAATTGAGCTACAGAGGACCACTACACCATTATAATAGGGAGAATAGTGTACAATAGTAGGCTGTACCCTTGTCTATTGCCTGCACTAACCATGGAACTGTGTGATGACACGGCCAAGTATTGCGCCAGGTTCAAACTGTAAAGGCTTGGTCTGTGCTCCGCTCCATAACGATTTAACTAGCCTACGTGTCTGTTTTTTATACGACCAACTGTTACTAATGATCCTCAGCAACAACCACACGGCCGTGACGGCGTTTACAGAGGAAGCAAATGAAGGTAAACGAAACAATGGTAATTACAGGGAATGATAATGTAGGCTAAACCAACTGAAGGGAACTAACAGTAAATTAGCAGTTGAATGTGTGTTGTTATTAGGCCTACTGACGGTCGATACTGATAGTGGCTAATATTTAACATGATAGAAATAGGAAAGAGAAAGTCTGGGTATCCTATAATTAACACATTCCAGATTGCCCATCCCCTGCAAGTTAAAAGGCTGTACAATCTGCATAATGGCACAGCATTTCATAAACTTTACCGTGGGAGAGTTGATATGTTGATATGCTTCAGTTTGCTGCCATATGACTGGTTTCACGTTTGTCTCCAGCGATTATAAGGTCAAATAGATCATCATTTATATTTACAATCCCCTTATCCAAACGGATTACTTTAATTATCATTAATAATTATCATTATCATTATTATTATATTAATTTAATCTAATTTACATAGCTCTTATCAGTAGCTCTTATCAAGATGTAAATTACAGTTTCTGCCTTTCTGAAGACAAACAATGTATACGAAATGCTTCAGTCTGGTTTTAGACCCCATCATAGCACTGAGACTGCACTTGTGAAGGTGGTAAATGACCTTTTAATGGCGTCAGACCGAGGCTCTGCATCTGTCCTCGTGCTACTAGACCTTAGTGCTGCCTTTGACACCATCGATCACCACATTCTTTTGGAGAGACTGGAAACCCAAATTGGTCTACACGGACAAGTTCTGGCCTGGTTTAGATCCTACCTGTCGGAAAGATATCAGTTTGTCTCTGTGAATGGTCTGTCCTCCGACAAATCAACTGTACATTTCGGTGTTCCTCAAGGTTCCGTTTTAGGACCACTATTGTTTTCACTATATATTTTACCTCTTGGGGATGTTATTCGAAAACATAATGTTAACTTTCACTGCTATGCGGATGACACACAGCTGTACATTTCAATGAAACATGGTGAAGCCCCAAAATTGCCCTCGCTAGAAGCCTGTGTTTCAGACATAAGGAAGTGGATGGCTGAAAACTTTTTACTTTTAAACTCGGACAAAACAGAGATGCTTGTTCTAGGTCCCAAGAAACAAAGAGATCTTCTGTTAAATCTGACAATTCATCTAGATGGTTGTAAAGTCGTCTCAAATAAAACTGTGAAGGACCTCGGTGTTACTCTTGACCCTGATCTCTCTTTTGACGAACATATCAAGACTGTTTCAAGGACAGCTTTTTTCCATCTACGTAACATTGCAAAAATCAGAAATTTTCTGTCCAAAAATGATGCAGAAAAATTAATCCATGCATTTGTTACTTCTAGGTTAGACTACTGCAATGCTCTATTTTCCGGCTACCCGGATAAAGCACTAAATAAACTTCAGTTAGTGCTAAATACGGCTGCTAGAATCCTGACTAGAACCAAGAAATTTGATCATATTACTCCAGTGCTAGCTTCCCTACACTGGCTTCCTGTTAAGGCAAGGGCTGATTTCAAGGTTTTACTGTTAACCTATAAAGCATTACATGGGCTTGCTCCTACCTATCTTTCCGAGTTGGTCCTGCCGTACATACCAATACGTACGCTACGGTCACAAGACGCAGGCCTCCTAATTGTCCCTAGAATTTCTAAGCAAACAGCGGGAGGCAGGGCTTTCTCCTATAGATCTCCATTTTTATGGAACAGTCTGCCTACCCATGTGAGAGACGCAGACTCGGTCTCAACCTTTAAGTCTTTACTGAAGACTTATCTCTTCAGTAGGTCATATGATTGAGTGTAGTCTGGCCCAGGAGTGTGAAGGTGAACGGAAAGGCTGGAGCAACGAACAGCCCTTGCTGTCTCTGCCGGGCCGGTTCCCCTCTCCACTGGGGTTCTCTGCCTCTAACCCTGTTGCAGGGGCTGAGTCACTGGCTTGCTGGTGCTCTTTCATGCCGTCCCTGGGAGGGGTGCGTCACTTGAGTGGGTTGAGTTACTGACGTGATCTTCCTGTCTGGGTTGGCGCCCCCCCTTGGTTTGTGCTGTGGTGGAGACCTCTGTGGGCTATACTCGGCCTTGTCTCAGGATTGTAAGTTGGTGGTTGGGGATATCCCTCTAGTGGTGCGGGGGCTGTGCTTTGGCGGAGTGGGTGGGGTTATATCCTTCCTGTTTGGCCCTGTCCGGGGTTTCTTCGGATGGGGCCACAGTGTCTCCGGACCGCTCCTGTCTCAGCCTCCAGTATTTATGCTGCAGTAGTTTATGTGTCGGGGGGCTGGGGTTAGTTGGTTATACCTGGAGTACTTCTCCTGTCTTATCCAGTGTCCTGTGTGAATTTAAGTATGCTCTCTCTAATTCTCTCGTTCTCTCTTTCTCTCTGAGAACCTGAGCCCTAGGACCATACGTCAGGACTACCGGGCATGATGACACCTTGCTGTCCCCAGTCCGCCTGGCCTTGCTGCTATTCCAGTTTCAACTGTTCTGCCTGCGGCTACGAAACCCCTACCTGTCCCAGACCTGCTGTTTTCAACTCTTTAATGATCGGCTATGAAAAGCCAACTGAGAGACCTGAGCCCTAGGACCATACGTCGGGACTACCGGCCGTGGTGACTCCTTGCTGTCCCCAGTCCGCCTGGCCTTGCTGCTATTCCAGTTTCAACTGTTCTGCCTGCGGTTATGGAACCCCTACCTGTCCCAGACCTGCTGTTTTCAACTCTTAATGATCGGCTATGAAAAGCCAACTGAGATTTATTCCTGATTATTATTTGACCATGCTTGTCACTTATGAACATTTTTGAACATCTTGGCATGGTTCTGTTATAATCTCCACCCGGCACAGCCAGAAGAGGACTGGCCACCCCTCATAGCCTGGTTCCTCTCTAGGTTTCTTCCTAGGCTTTCGCCTTTCTAGGGAGTTTTTCCTAGCCACCGTGCTTCTACACCTGCATTACTAGCTGTTTGGGGTTTTAGGCTGGGTTTCTGTACAGCACTTCGAGATATTAGCTGATGTAAGAAGGGCTATATAAAATAAAATTGATTGAAAATTGATTGATGGAGAATGCTGTTATTTATTTAGGAAAAAAGAAAGTAGATGCTTTTTCCAATCGGAACTGGTAGGTTCACTCAACCTTATTCATGGTTACCTCGCGCGTAAAATTGGTTGAATTGTGAGGGAATTAAGTCAAGGTCAGAATATGTCGTATCTGTAGACACACCACCGCCACACCTTCATTGCTTTGATCTCCACCCAGAACGAATAGCAGGTGAATAGCATGCTGTTCTCATGCTTAAATTCTAGATTATATTCTAAATACGTTCCATTTACGCTGAACTCAGGCTGTAGAGACTACGTCCCAAATGGCACCCCGGTCAATACAGACCCTGGTAAAAGTAGTGCACTAAACAGGGAATAGGGTGCCATTTGGGACGCTGTCCTTTACTGTGGGTTTATTACTGCTCTTATGGTTATGAATCATGATGCGTCACATACTATTATCTACACGCTGTTGATGTTTTCTCTTTCAGCTTCCAAATGAATTGACAGCTAGCTGATGTTCTCTATATCAATTACTGTTGGTATTTACACTGTTATCAGCAGTGGTGTAAAATACTTACGTGAAAATACTTTAAAGTACTATTTAAGTAGTTTTTTTGGGTTATCTGTACTTCACTATTTATATTTTTGACAACTTCACTACATTCCTAAAGAAAATATTGTACTTTTTACTCCATACATTTTCCCTGACACCCAAAAGTACTCGTTACATTTTGAATGGCTCGTAGGACAAGAAAATGGTCCAATTCACAAACTTATCAAGAGAACATCCCTGGTCATCTACTGCCTCTGATCTGGCAGACTCACTAAACACACATGCTTCATTTGTAAATGATGAAGGAGTGTTGGATTGTGCCCCTGGCTATCCATACATTTTAAAAACAAGAAAATCGTGCCAAACTGGTTTGCTTAATATAAGGAATTTTAAATGATTTATACGTTTACATTTACTTTTGATACTTAAGTGTATTTAAAACCAAATACTTTTAATCAAGTAGTATTTTACTGGCTGACCTTCCCTTTTACTTGAGTAACTTTCAAGTTAAGGTATCTATGCTTTAACTCAAGTATGACAATTGGATACTTTTTACATTTTTGTCATTTAGCAGATGCTCTTATCCAGAGCAACTTACAGTTAGTGCATACATTTTTCATACTGGCCCCCCGTGGAAAATGAACCCACAACCCTGGCGTTGCAAGCGCGATGCTCTACCAGCTGAGCTACACGGGGCCGTTCAAAAGTTTGAGGTCACTTAGATATTTTCCACCACTGGTTATCACGAACACAATGCCTTTGTAGCTGTAAAACTAGGAAACGATTTAGTCATTTTGTGATCAATTTCAGTATTTCTGTTAAAGAGCACTTTTCATTCAAATCACACAACAATGTTGCTAACCCTCCACTCCAGAATCTAAATCCATTCTGATTGCTACATGCCATGCTAATCGTCAAGCCAACATGATGAAAATACAAATCAATGTGTACATCGAGTAGCCGTGAAACAGCACCAATCCCTTGCCGTCTTTTCAGAATGAGAAAATTAGGTCATAGCCAAGAAGTAATATTACCATTTCAGTCGAGGCGTAAAGCCTGGCTAAATCATATGAAATATTGATCAGTAAAAGGTTTCTAAAATATTCTGTAGGTTTTCTCTGGGGGGTTTCTGTGGGGGGTTCTCTGGGTGGTTCTCTGTGGGGTTTCTCTGGAGGTTTTCTCTGGGGGGGTTTCTCTGGGTGGTTTCTCTGGGGGGTTTCTCTGGGGGATTTCTCTGGGGGATTTCTCTGGGGTTTTTCTCTGGGTGGTTCTCTGGGGGTTTTCTCTGGGGGGGTTCTCTGGGTGGTTCTCTGGGGGGGTTCTCTGAGGGGTTTCTCTTTCTGGGGGGTGTGGGGAGGAGAGACTTGTTGAGACCTCATTTAGTTGTGCCATGAAAATGAAGAGTCTGATTAGACCTCGTTTCTCATTCTCAGAGCGGTGGGACAATTCTTTCATTCATTTGTCTGGGTATTACTAATCTAATACATCTGACACAAACACAAACACAAACACACACACACACACACACACACACACACACACACACACACACAAACACACACACACACACACACACACCACACATACACACGGACACACTACACACACACACACACACAAGCACACACACACACACACCGGATAAATATTAGTGTGTGTCTGTGTCTGTGTGTATGTGTGTATTAGGAGTGTATCAGCAGTTAATTCCCCCTGCTCAAAATGTTCCAGGTGAAGTGAAAATAATATGTTTTTCGCATGGTGAGCGGACCACTCCGCTTCACCACAAGTCATGGATGTGATTTGTATCAGTGACAGGAGGCATTATGGAAGGGTGTGCATTGATGTATGCATTATAGTATGATAATGTGTCCCACTTGCCTCCTTACATTTTCTACATTTTTGCCATTTAGCAGATGTTCTTATCCAGAGTGACTTACAGGAGCAATTAGGTTTAAGTGCATTGCTCAAGGGGATTCAAACCAGCAACCTTTCGGTTGCTGGGCCAAGCCTCTTAACCGCTAGGCTACTACCCAGCCCTTCAATGAAGGCCCCTTACAGTCAAAGTTACAGAGGAGTAGGGAGCAGACTGGGGAGACATAAATAGTGAAAACAGGGGCTGTTGGAAATGTTCAGAGGAAAAGCAAATTTGGAGTAACAAATTATATTTTGGTCCATGCAGATAAACTACTCCCAGTTTAGTCACACTCCTTTCTTACTCCAATGGGAAAATAACAAACATCATATAGACATGATATTTGGTACAGTACAGCTGAGGTAAGTCTTGGTCATAGCTTGAATACCAACATATAGCTATCTACAGTAGCCTACATTTGATTTCAACCGCTTCTTATGGCTGCCTGGAGCAGGAGGGCAGCTGTCTTGTTGTGTTGCTGAGCAACTCCCTCCGTCCCTCCGTCCCTCCGTCTCTCTCTCTCTCTCTCTCTCTCTCTCTCTCTCTCTCTCTCTCTCTCTCTCTCTCTCTCTCTCTCTCTCTCTCTCTCTCTCTCTCTCTCTCTCTCTCTCTCTCTCTCTCTCTCTCTCTCTCTCTCTCCCCCCCTCTCTCTCTCTCCCGCCTTCCCTCCCTCTCTCTCTCTCCTAGCTAAAATAACACTTCAAAGGGAACATTAAGATATTTCAGCTGTTAACCACGACAGTGACAAATTAAGCATCACACATGGAGACCTGCTTTTAGATTGGCACCTAGTGGATATCTGTGTACTTTCGCTCTTTCACCTCAGGGAATGTTCCACACAAATCAAATCATCATATAGAGAGGGATTATCTTTCTCAGAACTTCTACTATAAAACCTTGACTTTCAACTCAACTCTCTCAGAAATTGTAAATATAGTGTAATAAAAAGAATGATGCTTTCAGAAACAACCTACTGGGTTAGGACATCGTGTCTTCTCGATGATGGAGATGTGAAATAATACATCAGAGTTTTATCTTAAGTTTACAGTATCTGCAGTATCCTCCTCAGTTTAAATGGTTTATAAAGTAAGGTTTGTAAAGCCTCAGTTAAATATCCCATAAATAGTGAGGTGATAGATTTCATTCTCTCCTTGTCAGATAACCATGATGGATGGAACAGTGACATGAACAGAACTTTGAGTTCGATTAAACCTTACAATTCTACAGACCTCTTCATGGCAACTGTAAAGACAATGTACTAAAAAGGACAGTTGTTGCATAATACGCTGAACAAAAATATAAATGCAACATGCAAGAATTTTTGATTTTACTGAGTTACAGTTAATATAAGAAAATCAGTCAATTGAAATACATTCATTAGGCCCTAATCTATGGGTTTCACATGACTGTGAATACAGATATGCATCTGTTGGTCACAGATACCTTAAAAAAAAAAGGTAGGGGCGTGGATCAGAAAACCAGTCAGTATCTGGTGTGACCACCATTTGCCTCATGCAGTGGGAATCATCTCCTTCGCATAGAGTTCATCAGGCTGTTGATTGTGGCCTGTGGAATGTTGTCCCACTCCTCTTCAATGGCTGTGCGAACTTGTTGGATATTGGCGGGAACTGGAACACGCTGTTGTACACGGCGCTTCAGAGCATCCCAAACATGCTCAATGGGTGACATGTCTGGTGACATTTTCAGCTTCCAGGAATTGTGTACAGTTCTTTGTGACATGGGGCCGTGCATTATCACGCTGAAACATGAGGCGATGGCGGCGGATGAATGGCACGACAATGGGCCTCAGGATCTCGTCACGGTATCTCTGTGCATTCAAATTGTCATCGATAAAATGCAATGGTGTTCATTGTTCGTAGCTAAAGCCTACCCATATCATAACCCCACCGCCAACATGGGGCACTCTGTTCACAACGTGAAACCGCTCGCCCACACAACGCCATACACACTGTCTTCCCTGAGACGGTTTCTGACAGTTTGTGCAGACATTCTTCGGTTGTGCAAATCCACAGTTTCATCAGCTGTCCGGGTGGCTCGTCTCAGACCATCCCACAGGTGAATAAGCCGGATGTGGAGGTCCTGGGCTGGCGTGGTTATGCGTGGTCTGTGGTTGTTAGGCCAGTTGGACGCACTGCCAAATTCTCTAAAACAACGTTGGATGCAAGTTATGGTAGAGAAATGAACGTTTAATTCTCTGGCAACAGCTCTTATTCCTGTAGTCAGCGTGCCAATTGCACGCTCCATCAAAACTTGAGACATCTGCAGATTTTAGAGTGGCCTTTTATTGTCCCCAGCACAAGGTGCACCTGTGTAATGATCGTGCTGTTTAATCAGCTAATTTGATATGCCACACCTGTCAGGTGGATGGATTAACTTGGCAAAGGACAAATGCTCACTAACAGGGATGTAAACAAATGTGTGCACAAACTTTGAGAGAAATAAGCTTTTTGTGTGTATGGAACATTTCTGGGATATTTTATTTCAGTTCATGAAACATGGGACCAACACTTTACATGTTGTGTTTATATTTTGTTCAGTGTAGAACCAATAAGTGTTCTTCGGCTGTCCCCATGGGAAACCTTTTGAATAACCCTGTTTTGTTCCAGGTAGAACCCTTTTGGTTCTACATGGAACACAGAATAATTCTACCTGGAACCAAAACGAGTTCTACCTGGAACCAAAAAGGTTTGAGTAACTTTGAAGAAAGAGTTGGTTCATTTGGCATCTTACATTTTACATTTTAGTCATTTAGCAGACGCTCTTATCCAGAGCGACTTACAGTTAACTCTCAATCAGCTCTCTGTTTTGTCCTCAATTATGAGAATGTTATTGCCTGTGTCCCAAATGGCACCCTATTCCCTGTAGGGCACTACTTTTGACCAGAGCCCAGTGTGCTATATAGGGATTAGGGTGCCATTTGGGACACATTTGACCTTATTTAATGTGCTGTTCCCTCAATGGAGGTTTAGCCAAATTAGCTCGAGTTTAAGTGCTGCTCCCTCAATGGAGGGTTAGCCAAATGAGCTCTTGTTTAAGTGCTATTCCCTCAATTGAGGGTTAGCCAAATGAGGTTGAGTTGTGCTTATATTATTCATTACAGAATGTTTTCGTAATAATTTAGATGTACGGGAATTAATCAGAGGTTGTATCATCTACCTTTAAGCTTTGTAAAGGCATAGTTATATACAGTGTCATATCAAAATTAAAGAGTCCATTATCTCCCTGTCTGATAACCATGACTGAACTGTGACATGAACAATAACATCTTTAGAATGGTCAAACAATCATGATACATACTGTGTTATAAAAGTATTCCATGAATTGAACATTCATGGAATAATTTACGTAGGGGAAGAACATTTAGTTTTTTCCAGACAAAAATTATTTTATCTGTGTTCACAAGGATGGCACATCAATTCTCATCTGTGATCAAACCCAGATACCCAGAAGGATAGATCGAACACAGATACCCAGAAGTGTAGATCGAACCCAGATACCCAGAAGGATAGATCAAACCCAGATTCCCAGAAGGATAGATCGAACCCAGATAGATTGAATCCAGATACCCAGAAGGATAGATTGAACCCAGATACCCAGAAGGATAAATTGAACCCAGATACCCAGAAGGATAGATCGAACCCAGATAGATTGAACCCAGATACCCAGAAGGATAGATCGAACCCAGATACCCAGAAGGATAGATCGAACCCAGATACCCAGAAGGATAGATTGAACCCAGATACCCAGAAGGATAAATCGAACCCAGATACCCGGAAGGATAGATCGAACCCAGATACCCAGAAGGATAGATTGAACCCAGATACCCAGAAGGATACTTAGAACACTTAACTCATTCTCTGCATCGTACCACCTGAGGTGGAAAGGCAATATTGCATTTAGAGTTTACAGTTAGCTTTCTAGCTATAAAGATTCAACTCAGCGTAACGTTAGCATACTGAAAACAGTTCTCTATTTGCAACCCATACCCTCTACAACCTCTGCAGGTCCAAGCACCAACCCTAACCCGGTGAAAAATAACCAACACAAGGGGCTTCATGCAACCCACAATTCTGAGGGGGCACCAAGTCCGGGTGGTCCGGAAGTTAGAGAATTTAGAATTTCCCCTGGAGTTGGTTATTCTTCACAGGGTTAGGGTTGTGATAAATAAAATTGTGATAAATAAAAAAGTATACCAGTTTAATTTAAGGTCCAAAAAATTGACAGCTGTGCCACATAGATTGCAAAAGAGTTGGGAAGAGATTTTCAATGTACCGATTCCATGGCACAGGGTTTATGAACTGATACACAAAACGACTGAGGATTAAAAACGTAACATTTTTCCATTTAAATTATTATACAAAATTCATGCAACCAATAGAATGTTATATATATATATATATGGGGGATACATATGTAGCTTCTTTTTTGGTCACAGGTCCAGGAATGGTTGAAGAACAAAAGTTAACTATTGTCAAATACATTGTGTCCGTAAAATGTATGTAGTATGTATAAGCTGGAAGTAGAAGCCTAAGTGTTGTTGTCCATTAGTTTACTCCAATTAGGGGAGGGGTTGGTAGGGTTAGGGGAAAATAATAAAGGAAAATATATCAAATAAAAAAATATAAAATATATATGGGGGATTGGAAATGATGCAGACAATTACATTGATGGAAGCTACAATCTATCTGCAATATTAAAGCTTCTATAGCACCCCTCGATCTAGCCTGCCTCTGATCTGGCAGACTCACTACACACACATGCTTCGTTTGTAAATGATGTCGGAGTGTTGGAGTGTGCCCCTGGCTATCCATACAAAACATAAAAGTCTGGTTTGCTTAATATAAGAAATTTGAAATGATTTACACTTTTACTTTTGATACTTCAGTATATTTGAGCAATTAGATTTACTTTTGATACTTCAGTATATTTAAAACCAAATACTTTTAGACTTTTACTCAAGTAGTATTTTACTGGGTGACCTTCGATTTTACTTGAGTCATTTTCTATTTAGGTATCTTTTACTTTTACTCAAGTATGACAATTGGGTACTTTTTCCACCGCTGCCTGAAACAGCATTTCCTAATCATTATGCTCAATTCTATGTCAAAAATATGTTTATTTTTCTGCATATCTAAGCATACCTCTTGAGCTGTCTGTACCCTCCTGACTGGTGATTCTTTTTTTAAGGAAATAAATATGCTTCTCTGCATCTCTGGGTAAAAGATTGTAAGGAATGTGAGTCTTACTCAGGCACGCCAGCTAAGACAGTTAGACAAGCTATTTACTGTAACTTGATTGACAGCCCGAAATGGCTTCTTGGTAGCTAGTTGGGAGGTTGGGAGATTGGGAACCTATCTGGGCTAGCTAAAGCCAACTTCATAACATTTCTAGGTGGTTAGTAGTATTACAGAGAAACAACAATGACATAAATAAATGTCAAAACCATTTTTTCAAACAGGACCAATCTGAGGGGGCAAGTGCTCTTGTGCCCCCTATGGGAATGAGGCCTCTGTCCAGCATAACAACCCTAACCAGGTTGATTGACAGCAAATCAGGTTTAAATGATTGCTGGTGTTTATTACCCTACCAAACACACACACACACACACGCAGGCACGCGCTCGCACACACAATTCAATTCAATTTCAATTTAAGGGCTTTATTGGCATGGGAAACGTGTGTTAACATTGCCAAAGCAAGTGAAGTAGATAGTAAACAAAAGTGAAATAAACAATAAATATTAACAGTAAACATTACACTCAGAAGTTTCAAAAGAATAAAGACATTTCAAATGTCATATTATGTA
Organism: Coregonus clupeaformis; assembly: GCF_020615455.1. Classification (NCBI taxonomy): domain Eukaryota; kingdom Metazoa; phylum Chordata; class Actinopteri; order Salmoniformes; family Salmonidae; genus Coregonus; species Coregonus clupeaformis. The sequence goes on along the minus strand of NC_059212.1, from coordinate 47,077,508 downwards.
TATATACAGTGTTGTAACAATGTGCAAATAGTTAAAGTACAAATGGGAAAATAAATAAACATAAATATGGGTTGTATTTACAATGGTGTTTGTTCTTCACTGGTTGCCCTTTTCTTGTGGCAACAGGTCACAAATCTTGCAGCTGTGATGGCACACTGTGGTTTTTCACCCAGTAGATAAGGGAGTTTATCAAAATTGGGTTTGTTTTCAAATTCTTTGTGGATCGCTGTAATCTGAGGGAAATATGTGTCTCTAATATGGTCATAATTTTTTTTTTCTCTCTTTCTCTCTCTCTCTCTCTCTCTCTTCTCTTCTCTCTCTCTCTCTCTCTCTCTCTTCTCTCTCTCTCTCTCTCTCTCTCTCTCTCTCTCTCTCTCTCTCTCTCTCTCTCTCTCTCTCTCTCTCTCTCTCTCTCTCTCTCTCTCTCTCTCTCTCTCTCTCTCTCTCTCTCTCTCTCTCTCCCCCTCTCTCTCTCCTCTCTCTCTCTCTCTCTCTCTCTCTCTCTCTCTCTCTCTCTCTCTCTCTCTCTCTCTCTCTCTCTCTCTCCCTCTCTCTCTCTCTCTCTCTCTCTCTCTCTCTCTCTCTCTCTCTCTCTCTCTCTCTCTCTCTCTCTCTCTCTCTCTCTCTCTCTCTCTCTCTCTCTCTCTCTCTCTCTCTCTCTCTCTCTCTCTCTCTCTCTCTCTCTCTCTCTCTCTCTCTCTCTGTGTTAAATTCAAATACAGGTACAGTACAGGTAAAACTTACCCCAATGGGAAAACGTCATACGTAAATACTCCATGAGTCAAAATTAGTACACTATAAAGGGAATGGGGTGTCATTTGGGACCCAGCCTTGGTCCTACAGACAGTACAGCTGAGACCAGCCTTGGTCCTACAGACAATACAGCTGAGACCAGCCTTGGTCCTGCAGACAATACAGCTGGGTCTGTGGTACTATAAAGGCTGTTGATATTCTTGATTATCCCCTGTGTCTCGATGGAGAGGTTATGGTGATGTGTTTTCCCTCTGTCTCTCATTCATTATTTAGGTGGACAGAAAAAGGCCCTAATGAGTACTAATTAAACATCAGAGACTGACTGGTGTGTGTGTGTGTGTGTGAGAGAGAGAGATAAGAAAGGTATTAAATATGTGTGTTTGAGAGAGAGAGAGAGAGAGAGAGAGAGAGAGAGAGAGAGAGAGAGAGAGAGAGAGAGAGAGAGAGAGAGAGAGAGAGAGAGCAAAACAATTAGACCCAACCAAATCATGAGAAAACCAAAAGATAATTACTTGACACATTGGAAAGAATCAACAAAAAAACAGAGCAAACTAGAGTGCTATTTGGCTCTAAACAGAGAGTACACAGTGGCAAAATACCTGACCACTGTGACTGACCCAAACTTATGGAAAGCTTTGACTATGTACAGACTCAGTGAGCATAGCCTTGCTATTGGGAAAGTCCGCCGTAGGCAGACCTGGCTCTCAAGAGAAGACAGGCTATGTGCACACTGCCCACAAAATGAGGTGGAAACCCGAGCTGCACTTCCTAACCTCCTGCCAAATGTATAACCATATTAGAGACACATATTTCCCTCAGATTACACAGACCAACAAAGAATTCGAAAACAAATCCAATTTTGATAAACTCCCATATCTATTGGGTGAAATACCACAGTGTGCAATCACAGCAGCAATATTTGTGACCTGTTGCCACAAGAAAAGGGCAACCAGTGAAGAAAAAACACCATTGTAAATACAACCTATATTTAGATAGATAGGGAGAGGGAGAGGGAGAGGGAGAGGGAGAGGGAGAGGGAGAGGGAGAGGGAGAGGGAGAGGGAGAGGGAGGGAGAGAGAGACACCATATTAGCACATTATGGATCTGTCCCTCATTCCCAGGCCCTGTAGAGATGCAGTTATGACCGTATACACACACACAGTAATGACCGATCTCTTAATTAACCATTGGACGTAAATCCATACTAAACAGTCATTGGAGTGATGTGTGAACAAGGTGAATCAAACCAAAGTGTATTGGATGAATACACGGTCTAGCAGATGTTACAGTGAGTGGAGTGAATGTCACGGTCGTCAATGAGCGAAGGAGACCAAAACGCAGCGCGTTGAACGAACATGACTTTATTAGAGAAAAGTACACGAACGACAAAAACAATAAACCAAGACGACTAGTGAAGTCCACAGTTACAAATACTGTACAGGAACAAAAACCCACAAAACCAAGGAGAAACCACACAGTATAAATATGGCTCCCAATCAGAGATAACGAGCCGACAGCTGACACTCGTTACCTCCGATTGGGAGTCATATGACTAATCAACAACAAAACCAAACATAGAAATGAACAACTAGATCCAACATAGAAATACACCCTAAATGAAAATAACAACCCTGGCTCCACAATCAGAGTCCCTGGAGCCAGAGTGTCACAGTACCCCTCCCTAAAGGTGCGAACTCCGGGCGCACCAGCATACAGTCTAGGGGAGGGTCTGGGTGGGCGTCTGTCCATGGTGGCGGCTCTGGCCCAGGTCGTGGTCCCCACCCCACCTTAGTCACTATCCGCTTCCGTAGCCCCCTCCACATGACCACCCCCCAACTAAACCCCACTGGATTAAGGGGCGGCACCGGACTAAGGGGCAGCACCGGACTAAGGGACAGTACCTGACTAGCTGGCTCTGGCGGATCCTGGCTGGACGGCTCTGGCGGATCCTGGCTGGACGGCTCTGGCGGATCCTGGCTGGACGGCTCTGGCGGATCCTGGCTGGCGGAAGGCTCTGGCTGATCCTGTCTGGCGGAAGGCTCTGGCTGATCCTGTCTGGCGGAAGGCTCTGGCTGATCCTGTCTGGCGGAAGGCTCTGGCTGCTCCTGTCTGGCGGAGAGCTCTAGCGGCTCCGGTCTGGCGGACGGCTCTGAAGGCTCATGGCAGACGGGCGGCTTTGCAGGCTCAGTACAGACGGGCAGTTCCTGCGGCGCTTGGCAGACGGACAGTTCAGACGGCGTTGGGCAGACGGGCAGTTCAGACGGCCCCGTTGGGCAGACGGCAGACTCTGGCCGTCTGAGGCGCATCGTAGGCCTGGTGCGTGGTGCCGGAACAGGAGGTACCGGGCTGAGGACACGCATCTCAGGGCTAGTGCGGGGAGAAGCAACAGGGCATGCTGGACCCTGGGGACGCACCGTAGGCCTGATGCGTGGTGCCGGAACTGGAGGTACCGGGCTGAGGACACGCATCTCAGGGCTAGTGCGGAGAGAAGCAACAGGGCATGCTGGACCCTGGGGACGCACCGTAGGCCTGATGCGTGGTGCCGGAACTGGAGGTACCGGGCTGAGGACACGCATCTCAGGGCTAGTGCGGAGAGCAACAACAGGACGCACAGGACTCTGGGGACACACAGGAGGCTTGGTGCGTGGTGTATGCACTGGTGGTAAAGGGCTGGAGACACGCACCATAGAGCCAGTGCGTGGAGGAGACACAGGGCTCTGAAGACGCACTGGAAACCTGGTGCGTGGTGTAGGTACTGGTGGTACTGGGCTGGAGTGAGGAGGTGGTACCGGAAATACCGGACCGTGCAGGCGTACTGGCTCCCTTGAGCACTGAGCCTGCCCAACCTTCCCTGGGTTGATGCTCCCCGTCGCCCGACCAGTACGGGGAGGTGTAATAACCCGCACCCGGCCTATGTGGGCGAACCGGGAACACCATGCGCAAGGCTGGTGCCATGTACGCCGGCCCGAGGAGACGCACTGGTGACCAGCTGCGTGGGACCGGCTTCATGACATCCGGCTCAACACTCAATCTAGCCCGGCCGATACGTGGAGCTGGACTGTACCGAACCGGGCTATGCCTGCGTACAGGAGACACCATGCGCTCAACTGCGTAACACGGTGTCTGCCCGTACTCTCGCTCTCCACGGTCAGTCCAGGGAGTAGGCGCAGGTCTCCTACCTGACTTCGCCACACTCCCTCTTAGCCCCCCAAGAAATTCTTGGGTAGTACCCACAGGCTTCCAGTCTTGCCTCCGTGCTGCCTCCTCATATCGCCGCCTCTCGGCTTTAGCTGCCTCCAGCTCTTCACGAGGACGGCGATATTCTCCCGGTTGTGCCCAAGGCCCCTTACCATCCAGAATCTCCTCCCATGTCCATGAATCCTTTATGGGTGGATATAAATCCTGTGTAGGTGGATCCTGTTGCCGCTTGACACGCCGCTTGGTCCTTTTATGGTGGGTTTTTCTGTCACGATCGTCAATGAGCGAAGGAGACCAAAACGCAGCGCGTTAAACGAACATTACTTTATTAGAGAAAAGTACACGAACGACAAAAACAATAAACCAAGACGACTAGTGAAGTCCACAGTTACAAATACTGTACAGGAACAAAAACCCACAAAACCAAGGAGAAACCACACAGTATAAATATGGCTCCCAATCAGAGATAACGAGCCGACAGCTGACACTCGTTACCTCCGATTGGGAGTCATATGACTAATCAACAACAAAACCAAACATAGAAATGAACAACTAGATCCAACATAGAAATACACCCTAAATGAAAATAACAACCCTGGCTCCACAATCAGAGTCCCTGGAGCCAGAGTGTCACAGTGAAATGCTTGTGTGAAAAAGAGTGATGTGTGAAAGGTGAGACAGTTGAAATGGTTCAAGTTTTCTTTTTTTTCTCTCTACAGTATGTTTACTTTACGTGTGTGGGGTGGGGTTGATTAGACGTCAACAGCATTGGTGCAGATACACCTAATGACTTCCAGAATGTAGTACAGTGTAAGGGCTGTGCATCGCAGTGCTAGCTGTGCCACTAGAGATCCTGGTTCGAATCCAGGCTCTGTCGTAGCCGGCCGCGACCGGGAGACCCATGGGGCGGCACACAATTGGCCCAGCGTCGTCCAGGGTAGGGGAGGGAATGGCCGGCAGGGATGTTGGTAGAGCACGGCGTTTGCAACGCCAGGGTTGTGGGTTCGATTCCCACGGGGGGCCAGTATGAAAAAATATAATGTATGCACTCACTAACTGTAAGTCGCTCTGGATAAGAGCGTCTGCTAAATGACTAAAATGTAAATGTAGTGTTATTGTATTGTCAGCCCCCTACAAGTACTGACTTTTGACTCTCAAACTAAGAAAACATGTTGCTTTTCACAAATAGATTTTAGCATCCACTTTGAGTGGTTGCAAAATGCCTTAATGAATTATTCAAAGTCTATAATTGTTTTGAGGCAAGAACCATATGGACCCTGTCACATCATGCCAGGAAGACTGGAAGAAGACGTGAAGAAGCAGGGGGCTTCTGAAAGACTTTAAGTAACAGCTGAACTTCCTCCCAACTTAACTCATGTGACTCTATCCTTATCAGTGTTAACTCCATTTAATTCAATTCTAATTCAATTCCCTCCCCCTGTAAATTCCACTAATTTAATTATAATTCAATTCCCTCTCCTTGTAAATTACACTAATTTAATTATAATTCAATTCCCTCTCCCTGTAAATTCCACTAATTTAATTCTAATTCAAATCCCTCTCCCTGTAAATTCCACTAATTCAATTCTAATTCCATTCCCTCTCCCTGTAAATTCCACTAATTTAATTATAATTCAATTCCCTCTTCCTGTAAATTTCATTTCATTTAATTCAATTCAAATTCTTTGAATTCAGAGATAATAATTAATTAAATTCCTTTCAATTCCAATGTTAGGTAAATTCCAAGTATTCAATTCCCAATTTAATATTACTGCCAACAATTCCACAAATTAAAATTACATTTCCTCAGCTGATCGTATTACTGTTCAGACAGCCTAGCTATACTAGAAATATAGAAATACAAGTTGAAATGACTGAAAACTAATCCTGCAGTATATTGTTGATACTAGGTGCATTCATCTCATTAACTGGGCATTGTACACAAATATTGAATTCCAATTGAATTCCAAATCAATATTTTTTTTACAAATTCAATTCCAATTCAAAGAGTCCAAAGTGTTTAATTCCAATTAAATTAAATTCCATAACTTGAAGATCGTTGAAATTCAAACTGAATTTAATGTAAATACTCCGCTTCATGAGTGAATTCAAGAATTGAATCGGTATTTCACATTAAATTGACCCCAACCCTGATCCTTATCCTTAGGGTACCTACTGAGTGGCACAGCAAACATCTAGTGTGCATCCCAAATGGTACCCTATTCCCCTATGGTCCCTTGTCAAAAGTAGTGCATTATATATCTGACATTTGGGATACACTCTCGGTCTGGTCTTACAGTAAGTTGTATTGAGTGGAGAGCTTTTGACATCTCAGTACACCGTTACCCAAAAACTTCACAGTTTTTCTGACCATATATCCTTAGAATACTCACTGACACAGCAAACATTAGGACAGGTTAATGTAAGCGTAAAAAACTTCTCTCTGTGGTAGATAGTGTTCTAGAACTTCTCAAACTTATTTTCTCCCACTCCACAGTAAGTATCCAGAGGGCTGCTGACGTTGGTAGAAAGTCTAATCATTCTCTCTCTCTCTCTCTCTCTCTCTCTCTCTCTCTCTCTCTCTCTCTCTCTCTCTCTCTCTCTCTCTCTCTCTCTCCACTCTCCTTATTCATTCACTCTCTCTCTCTTTCTCTCTCTCTCTCACTCTCTCTCTCTCTCTCTCTCTCTCTCTCTCTCTCTCTCTCTCTCTCTCTCTCTCTCTCTCTCTCTCTCTCTACTTCCACTCTGCTGCCACCTTTCATCTGCGTTACGGTTCCACCCATTGGTCAGAAATCAAATATGTTTATGTTCTCTTCTCTTTTTTTTAACTGTAAACTTTGGGCGGAAAATTGAATTTGATACCCAAGGGCTAGAGGATGGAAAATTATGGAAAATAACAAAAAAAATATCCCCATCACACCTTAGCTGAGCTCCGTAATGAATTTCAGAATGAGCTATCTGCTGGAGATGGGTCTGGGAGGCAGGGTAGTAGGGTCTGCAATTTACAGATCAGCAGTGTTTGTTTACCACACTTGGGTAACTTTCTGAATATGAATATTAGCGTCTGAGAAGGGGATGTTTGCATGTAAATGCCATTTAGCAGACACTTTTAGCAGACACTTTTAACCAAAGCAACTACGCGTGGGTGGTCCCGGGAATCAAACCCACTACCCTGGTGTTACCAACGGAGCTACAAATATGTTTATATTTTTTATTTGTTCGACTTTCATTCAACTTTTTCACCCTGGATGCTTTATCTGGACGTGGTTCTACAGGACCTCCACCAGCCGAAGCTAAGTAGTAACATTAACACTATGTCATCTAATTGCAGTCGCTGTACACATAATATGCAGGAGAACTATCGCCTTATGGTAAGGATAGCCATGCTGCAAGCCCAGCTTCGGATGCAATTGTTAGGCAAGGGCAATGTAAGTGTAGGAAAGGATGAAACAGCGTCTGTGCCACCAGTAAGTACAGATAGTAGTATAAATCCCCTCGCACATTCCCCGCAGCCGGACAATTTTCTCAAGGCTTCTGGAAAGAAATGTTGTCGGCATTCTCAACCGGTGTCGCTCATTCAGCCGACAGAAACTTTCAACCGTTTCTCCCCATTAAGCAACGATTCGGAGTCAGAGGCCGAGACTTCTCAGGTCTATCCTCCACCCGTTACGGGGTCTGAGCCACCGAAGCCTCCCACCATTAGCCTCTGACAAATTGAAAACCCTAGTCATTGGCGACTCCATTACCCACAATATTAGACTTAAAAAGAATCATCCAGTGATCATACACTGTTTACCATGGGGCAGGGCTACCGTAAAAGCTAATCTGAAGATGGTACTGGCTAAGGCAAAAACTGGCGAGTGTAGAGAGTATAGGGATATTGTTATCCACGTCGACACCAACGATGTTAGGATGAAACAGACAGAGGTCACCAAGAACAACATAGCTTCAGCGTGTAAATTATGTGTCGGCATCGAGTAATTGTCTCTGGCCCCCTCCCAATAAGCTCTACACCAGAATCTCACAACTCAATCGCTGGTTGAAAACTGTTTTCTGCCCCTCCCAAAATATAGAATTTTTAGATAATTGGCCCTCTTTCTGGGACTCACCCACAAACAGGACCAAGCCTGGCCTGCTGAGGAGTGACGGACTCCATCCTAGCTGGAGGGGTGTTACAGGACCAAGCCTGGCCTGCTGAGGAGTGACGGACTCCATCCTAGCTGGAGGGGGTGCTCTCATCTTACCTATCAACATAGACAGGGCTCTAACTCCTCTCGCTCCACAATGAGATAGGGTGCAGGCCAGGCAGCAGGCTGTTAACCAGCCTGCCAGCTTAGTGTAGTCTGCCACTAGCACAGTCAGTGTAGTCAGCTCAGCTATCCCCCATTGAGACCGTGTCTGTGCCTCGATCTAGGTTGAGCAAAACTAAACATGGCGGTGTTTGCCTTAGCAATCTCACTAGAATAAAGACCTCCTCCATTCCTGTCATTATTGGAAGAGATTGTGATATCTCACATCTCAAAATAGGGCTTCTTAATGTTAGATCTCTCACTTCCAAGGCAGTTATGGTCAATGAACTAATCACTGATCATAATCTTGATGTGATTGGCCTGACTGAACCATGGCTTAAGCCTGATGAATTTACTGTGTTATATGAGGCCTCTCCTCCTGGTTACACTAGTGACCATATCCCCTACACATCCCGCAAAGGTGGAGGTGTTCCTAACATTTACAATAGCAAATGTAAATTTACCCCCCCCCCCCAAAATGACTGTGTTTTCGTCTTTTGAGCTTCTAGTCATGAAATCTATGCAGCCTACTCAATCACTTTTTATAGATACTGTTTACAGGCCTCCTGGGCCGTATACAGAGTTCCTCACAGAGTTCCCTGAATTCCTATCGGACCTTGTAGTCATGGCAGATAATATTCTACTTTTTGTTGACTTTAATATTCACATGGAAAAGTCCACAGACCCACTCCAAAAGGCTTTCAGAGCCATCATCGACTCAGTGGGTTTTGTCCAACATGTCTCCGGACCTACTCATTGCCACAGTCATACCCTGGATCTAGTTTTGTCCCGTGGAATAAATGTTGTGGATCTAAATGTTTTTCCTCATAACCCTGGACTATCGGACCACCATCTTTTTACGTTTGCAATCGCAACAAATAATCTGCTCAGACCCCAACCAAGGACCATCAAAAGCCGTGCTATAAATTCTCTGACAACCCAAAGATTCCTAGAGGCCCTTCCAGACTCCCTCCACCTACTCAAGGACGTCGAAAACAAACATCAGTTAACGTCCCAACTGAGGATCTTAATGTAACCATGCGTAATACCCTAGATGCAGTCGCACCACTAAAAACAAAAAAACATTTGTCACAAGAAACTAGCTCCCTGGTATACAGAAAATACCAGAGCCTTGAAGCAAGCCTCCAGAAAATTGGAACGGAAATGGCACTCCACCAAACTGGAAGTCTTCCTACTAGCTTGGAAAGAAAGTACAGAGCAATATCGAAGAGCCCTCACTGCTGCTCGATCATCCTATTTTTCCAACCTAATTGAGGAGAATAAGAACAATCAAACATTTCTATTTGATACTGTCGCAAAGCTAACTAAAAAGCAGCGTTCTCCAAGAGAGGATGCCTTTCACTTCAGCAGTGATGAATTCATGAACTTCTTCGATGAAAAGGTCATGATCATTAGAAAGCAAATTGTGGACTCCTCTTTGAATCTGCGTATTTCTCCAAAGCTCAGCTGTCCTGAGTCTGCACAGAACTGCCAGGACCTGGGATCAATGGAGACACTCAAGTTTTTTTAATCCTATATCTCTTGACACATTCATGAAAATAGTCATGGCCTCTAAACCTTCAAGCTACATACTGGACCCTATTCCAACTAAACTACTGAAAGTGCTACTTCCTGTGCTTGGCCCTCCTATGTTGAACATAATAAATGGCTCCCTATCCACTGGATGTGTACCAAACTCACTAAAAGTGGCAGTAATAAAGCCTCTCTTGAAAAAGCCAAACCTTGACCCAGAAAATGTTTTAAAAAACTATTGGCCTATATTGAATCTCCCATTCCCCTCAAAATTTTTAGAAAAAGCTTTTGTGCAGCAACTCACTGCCTTCCTGAAGACAAAAATATATAGGAAATGCTTCAGTCTGGTTTTAGACCGCATTTATAGCACTGAGACCGCACTCGTGATGGTGGTAAATGACCTTTTAATGGCGTCAGACCAAGGCTCTGCATCTGTCCTCGTGCTCCTAGACCTTAGTGCTGCTTTTGACGCCATCGATCACCACATTATTTTGGAGAGATTGGAAACCTTAATTGGTCGACACGGACAAGTTCTTGCCTGGTGTAGATCTTATCTGTCGGAAAGATATCAGTTCGTCTCTGTGGATGGTTTGTCCTCTGACAAATCAATTGTACGTTTCGGTGTTCCTCAAGGTTCCATTTTAGGCCCACTATTGTTTTCACTATATATTTTACCTCTTGGTGATGTCATTCGGAAACACAATGTTAACTTTCATTGCTATGCGGATGACACACAGCTCTACATTTCGATGAAACATGGTGAAGGCCCAAAATTGCCTATCATGGAAGCCTGTGTTTCAGACATAAGGAAGTGGATGGCAGCACATTTTTTACTTTTAAACTCGGACTAAACAAAGATGCTAGTTCTAGGTCCCAAGAAACAAAGAGATCTTCTGTTTGATCTGACAATTAATCTTGATGGTTGTACAGTCGTCTCAAAAAAAAACTGTGAAGGACCTCGACGTTACTCTGGACCCTGATCTCTCTTTTGATGAACATATCAAGAATATTTCAATGACTGCTTTTTTCCGTCTTCGTAACATTGCAAAAAAAATTCCTAAAATGATGCAGAAAAGCTAATCCATGCTTTTGTCCTTTCTAAATTAGACTACTGCAATGCTCTACTCTCCGGCTACACGGATAAAGCACTAAATACACTTCAGTTAGTGCTAAACACGGCTGCTAGAATCTTGACTAGAACTAAAAAATTTGATCATATTACTCCAGCTAGCCTCTCTACACTGGCTTCCTGTTAAGGCTAGGGCTGATTTCAAGGTTTTGCTGCTAACCTACAAAGCATTACATGGGCTTGCTCCTACCTATCTCTCCGATTTGGTCCTGCCGTACATACAGTTGAAGTCGGAAGTTTACATACACCTTAGCCAAATACATTTAAACTCAGTTTTTCACAATTCCTGACATTTAATCCTAGTAAAAATTCCCTCTCTTAGGTCAGTTAGGATCACCACTTTATTTTAAGAATGTGAAATGTCAGAATAATAGTAGAGAGAATGATTTATTTCAGCTTTTATTTCTTTCATCATATTCCCAGTGGGTCAGAAGTTTACATACACTCAATTAGTATTTGGTAGCATTACCTTTAAATTGTTTAACTTGGGTCAAATGTTTTGGGTAGCCTTCCACAAGCTTCCCACAATAAGTTGGGTGAATTTTGGCCCATTTCTCCTGACAGAGCGGAGAAGGTTTGTAGGCCTCCTTGCTCGCACACGCCTTTTCAGTTCTGCCCACAAATGTTCTATAGGATTGAGGTCAGGGCTTTGTGATGGCCACTCCAATACCTTGACTTTGCTGTCCTTAAGCCATTTTGCCACAACTTTGGAAGTATGCTTGTGGTCATTGTCCATTTGGAAGACCCATTTGCAACCAAGCTTTAACTTCCTGACTGATGTCTTGAGATGTTGCTTCAATATATCCACATCATTTTCCTTCCTCATGATGCCATCTATTTTGTGAAGTGCACCAGTCCCTCCTGCAGCAAAGCACCCCCACAGCATGATGCTGCCACCCCCGTGCTTCACGGTTGGGATGGTGTTCTTCGGCTTGCAAGCGGCCCCCTTTTTCCTCCAAACATAACGATGGTCATTATGGCCAAACAGTTCTATTTTTGTTTCATCAGACCAGAGGTCATTTCTCCAAAAAGAACGATCTTTGTCCCCATGTGCAGTTGCAAACCGTAGTCTGTTTTTTTTATGGCGGTTTTGGAGCGGTGGCTTCTTCCTTGCTGAGTGACCTTTCAGGTTATGTCGATATAGGACTTGTTTTACTGTGGATATAGATATTGTTGTACCTGTTTCCTCCAGCATCTGCACAAGGTCCTTTGCTGTTGTACTGGGATTGATTTGCACTTTTCGCACCAAAGTACGTTCATCTCTAGGAGACAGAATGCATCTCCTTCCTGAGCGGTATGACAGCTGCGTGGTCCCATGGTGTTTATACTTGCGTACTATTGTTTGTACAGATAAACGTGGTACCTTCAGGCGTTTGGAAATTGCTCCCAAGGATGAACCAGACTTGTGGAGGTCTACAATTATTCTTCTGAGGTCTTGGCTGATTTCTTTTGATTTTCCCATGATGTCAAGCAAAGAGGCACTGAGTTTGAAGGTAGGCCTTGAAATACATCCACAGGTACACCTCCAATTGACTCAAATTATGTCAATTAGCTTCTCAGAAGCTTCTAAAGCCATGACATCATTTTCTGGAATTTTCCAAGCTGTTTAAAGGCACAGTCAACTTAGTGTATGTAAACTTCTGACCCACTGGAATTGTGATACAGTGAATTATAAGTGAAATAATTTGTCTGTAAACAATTGTTGGAAAAATTATTTGTGTCATGCACAAAGTAGATGTCTTAACCGACTTGCCAAAACTATAGTTTGTTAAGAAGAAATTCGTAGAGTGGTTGAAAAACATGTTTTAATGACTCCAACCTAAGTGTATTTAACAGTTGAATTTAGACTTACATGTCTGCTATGGTCACAAGATACAGGCCTCCTTATTGTCCCTAGAATTTCTATGCAAACAGCGGGAGGCAGGGCTTTCTCCTATAAAGCTCAATTTGTATGGATTTGTCTGCCTATCCATGTGAGAGACGCAGACTCGGTCTCGACCTTTCAATCTTTACTGAAGACTCAGTAGGTAATCTCTTCAGTAGGTCCTATGATTGAGTGTAGTCTGGCCCAGGGGTGCTGTCTCTGCCTGGCCGGTTCCTGTCTCTCCATTGGGATTCTCCGCCTCTGGCTTACTGGTGCTTTCCATGCCGTCCCTAGGAGGGGTGCATCACTTGAGTGGGTTGAGTCACTGATGTGATCTTCCTGTCCGGTTTGTCGCTCCTCGGGCTCGTGCAGTGGAGGAGATCTTCGTGGGCTATACTCAGCCTTGTCTCAGGGTAGTAGGTTGGTGGTCTGTTGATATCCCTCTGGTGGTGTGGGGGCTGTGCTTTGGCAAAGTGGGTGGAGTTATATGTTATATATATACACTACTGGACTGTTTTGCTAGCACAGACTGGAATATGTTCTGGGATTCTTCCAATGGTATTGAGGAGTATAGCACCTCAGTCACTGGCTTCATCAATAAGTGCATCGATGACGTCGTCCCCACAGTGACCATGTGTACATATCCCAACAAGAAGACATGGATTACAGGCAACATCCACACTGAGCTAAAGGCTAGCGCTGCCGCTTTCAAGGAGCGGGACACAAATCCGGACTCCTATAAGAAATCCCGCTATGCCCTCAGACAAAACATCAAACAGGAAAAGCGTCAATACAGGACTAAGATTGAATCCTACTACACCGGCTCCGAAGCTTGTCGGATGTGGCAGGGCTTGCAAACTATTACGTACTACAAAGGGAATCCCAGACACGAGCTGCCCGGTGACACGAGCCTACCAGGCGAGCTAAACGACTTTTATGCTCGCTTCCAGGATAGCAATACGGAAGCATGCATGAGAGCACCATCTGTTCCGGACGACTGTGTGATCACGTTCTCCGTAGCCGATGTGAGCAAGACCTTTAAACAGGTCAACATTCACAAGGCTGCGGGGCCAAACGGATTACCAGGACATGTACTCAGAGCATGCGCTGACCAACTGGCAAGTGTCTTCACTGACATTTTCAACCTCTCCCTGACCGAGTCTGTAATCCCTACATGTTTCAAGCAGACCACCATAGTCCCTGTTCCCAAGAAAGCGAAAGTAACCTGCCTAAATGACTACCGCACCCTAGCACTCACGTCGGTAGCCATGAAGTGCTTTGAAAGGCTGGTCATGACTCACATCAACACCATCAACCCAGAAACCCTAGACCCCACTCCAATTCACATACCGCCCCAACTTATCCACAGATAACACAATCTCAATCGCCCTCCACACTGCCCTTTCCCACCTGGACAAAAGAAACACCTATGTGAGTATGCTGTTCATTGACTACAGCTCAGCATTCAACACCATAGTGCCCACAAAGCTCATCACTAAGCTAAGGACCCTGGGACTAAACACCTCCCTCTGCAACTGGATCCTGGACTTCCTGACGGGCCGCCCCCAGGTGGTAAGGGTAGGTAACAACATATCTGCCACGCTGATCCTCAACACTGGGGCCCCTCAGGGGTGCGTGCTTAGTCCCCTCCTGTACTCCCTGTTCACACACGACTGCATGGCCAAGCACGACTCCAACACCATCATTAACTTTGCTGATGACACAACGATGAGACAGCCTATAGGGAGGAGGTCAGAGACCTGGCAGTGTGGTGCCAGGACAACAACCTCTCCCTCAATGTGAGCAAGACAAAGGAGCTGATCGTGGAATACAGGAAAAGGAGGGCCAACAGCCCCCCATTAACATCGACGGGGCTGTAGTGGAGCGGGTCGAGAGCTTCAAGTTCCTTGGTGTCCACATCACCAACAAACTACCATGGTCCAAACACACCAAGACAGTCGTGAAGAGGGCATGACAAAGCCTATTCCCCCTCAGGAGACTGAAAATATTTGGCTTGGGTCCTTAGATCCTCCAAGTTCTACAGCTGCACCATCGAGAGCATCCTGACTGGTTGCATCACCGCCTGCTTTGGCAAATGCTTGGCATCTGACCGTAAGGCGCTACAGAGGGTAGTATGTACGGCCCAGTTCATCACTGGGGCCAAGCTTCCTGCCATCCAGGACCTATATACTAGGCGGTGTCAGAGGAAGGCCAAAAAAATGGTCAAAGACTCCAGTCACCCAAGTCATAGACTGTTCTCTCTGCTACCGCACGGCAAGCAGTACCGGAGTGCCAAGTCTAGGTCCAAAAGGCTTCTTAACAGCTTCTACCCCCAAGCCATAAGACTGCTGAACAATTAATCAAATGGCCACCCTGACTATTTACATTGACCCCCCTTTGTTTTTACAGCTGCTACTCGTTGTTTATTATCTATGCATAGTCACTTTACCCCTTCCTACATGTACAAATTACCTCGACTAACATGTACCCCCGCACATTGACTCGATACCGGTACCCCTGTATATAGCCTCGTTATTGTTATTTTATTGTGTTACTTTTTATTTTATTTTTGACTAGTTTATTTAGAAAAAATGTTCTTAACTCTATTTCTTGAACGGCATTGTTGGTTAAGGGCTTGTAAGTAATCATTTCACTGTAAGGTCTACACCTGTTGTATTCGGAACATGTGACAAATAAAATGTGATTTGATTTGATTTGAAGCCACAAGGCTCTTCTCCTACATGGGAGTATTGCAATCCCTAGGTCAGGATTTTTGCCCTGGTTACATTATATTGAATAGCACAGCAGCTTTTCTGCATGTTTTTTTCCTTTCTGGATAACAAAAAATCAACAAAGAAGTTAATGAGAAAGAATGTTTGTTTTCCCCAGTTTGTGGGCGTGGTCAATGGGAATTTTTTATTATTATGTGAATATCGACTTGGAGTATTCCATGCCGACTGGCGGAATTGTAATTTGAAACTAATCTGTTAGGGCTAAAGTGCCTTGCAAAAGTATTTATCCCCTTGGCGTTTTTCCTATTTTGTTGCATTACAACCTGTAATTTAAATTGATTTTTATTTGGATTTCATGCAATGGACATACACAAAATAGTCCAAATTGGTGAAGTGAAATTAAAATAATTACTTGTTCAAAAAATTCTAACAAATAAAGAACTGAAAAGTGGTGCGTGCATATGTATTCACCCCCTTTGCTATGAAGCCCCTAAATAAGATCTGGTGCAACCAATTACCTTCAGAAGTCACATAATTAGTTAAATAAAGTCCACCTGTGTGCAATCTAAGTGTTACATGATCTGTCAGTATATATACACCTGTTCTGAAAGGACCCAGTCTGCAACACCACTAAGCAAGGGGTACCACCAAGCAAGTGGCACCATGAAGACCAGGGAGCTCTCCAAACAGGTCAGGGACAAAGTTTTGGAGAAGTACAGATCAGGGTTGGGTTATAAAAAAATATCAGAAACTTTGAACATCTCACGGAGCACCATTAAATCCATTATTAAAAAATGGAAAAATATGGCACCACAACAAACCTACCAAGAGAGGTTCCGCCCACCAAAACTCACGGACCAGGCAAGGAGGGCATTAATCAGAGAGGCAACAAAGTGACCAAAGATAACCCTGAAGGAGCTGCAAAGTATCTGTCCATAGGGCCGCGTTAAGAGTGGCCAGAAAAATAGAATAGAATAGTTATGCACGCTCAAGTTTTCAGTTTTTTTGTCTTGTTTCTTGTTTGTTTCACAATAAAAAATATTTTCCATCTTCAAAGTGGTAGGCATGTTGTGTAAATTAAATTATACAACCCCCCCAAAATTCAATTTTAATTCCTGGTTGTAGGCAACAAAATAGGAAAAATGCCAAGGGGGGTGAATACTTTCGCAAGCCAATTCATATAATTATCTTCATAGTAATCAATTACACAAAACTACACTCACACACACATAGGAAAATCAATGGTGTACATTTAACTCTGAAAGTGTCAAATGTACACTATTTTCACTGAAAATATGAGTCCCACTGAACTAGTGTTAAAATAACACTTATTCTAAAATGGATTAAATTTGACACACAATACCCCATAATGACAAAGCAAAAACAGGGCTTTAGAAATATAAAACTCAAATATGAAATTTACATAAGTATTCAGACCCTTTACTCAATACTTGGTTGAAGCACCTTTGGCAGCGATTACAGCCTCGAGTCTTCTTGGGTATGACGCTACAAGCTTGGTACACCTGTATTTGGGGAGTTTCTCCCATTCTTCTCTGCAGATCCTCTCAAGCTCCGTCAGGTTGGATGGGGAGCGTTGCTGCACAGCTATTTTCAGGTCTCTCCAGAGATGTTAGATCAGGTTCAAGTCCGGGCTCTGGTTGGGTCACTGAAGGACATTCAGAGACTTGTCCCTAAGCCACTCCTGCGTTGTCTTTGCTGTTTGCTTAAGGTCATTGTCCTGTTGGAAGGGGAACCTTTCCAACAGGTCAGTACAGGTGCATAAAAGCTGGGACCGAGAGACTGAAAAACAGCTTCTATCTCAAGGCCATCAGCCATCAGCCATCAGCCATCAGCCATCAGCCATCAGCCTTCACTAGCATATTAGGCTGCTGCCTATAGACATTGACTAGAAATCACTGGCCACTTCAAGAATTGGAACACTAGCCACTTTAATAATGTTTACATATCTTGCATTACTCATGTCATATGTAAATACTGAATTCTATACTATTCTATGGTATCTTAGCCACTTTAATAATGTTTAGATATCTTGCATTACTCATCTCATATGTATATAATGTATTCTATACTATTTTACTGTATCTTAGTCCATGCCGCTCTGACATCGCTCGTCCATATATGTATATATTCTAAATTAATTCCTTACTTAGATTTGTGTGTATTGGATATATGTTGTGAAATTGTTAGATATTACTTGTTAGATATTACTGCACTGTCGGAGCTAGAAGCACAAGCATTTCGCTACACCCGCAATAACATCTGCTGAACACGTGTATGTGACCAATAAAATTTGATTTGATTTGAGATCCTCTCCAGCTCTGTCATGTTGGATGGGGGGCATCGCTGCACAGCTATTTTCAGGTCTCTCTAGAGATGTTAGATCGGGTTCAAGTCCGGGCTCTGGTTGGGCCACTCAAGGACATTCAGAGACTTGTCCCGAAGCCACTCCTGCGTTGTCTTGGCTGTCTGCTTAGGGTCATTGTCCTGTTGGAAGGTGAACCTTCGCCCCAGTCTGAGGTCCTGAGTGCTCTGGAGCAGGTTTTCATCAAGGATCTCTCTGTGCTTTGCTCCATTAATCTTTCCCTCGATCCTGACTAGTCTACCAGTCCCTGCCTCTGAAAAACATCCCCACAGCATGATGCTGGCACCACCATGCTTCACCGTAGGGATGGTGCCAGGTTTCCTCCAGATGTGACATTTGGCATTCAGGCCAAAGAGTTCAATCTTGGTTTCATCAGACCAGAGAATCTTGTTTCTCATGGTCTGAGAGTCCTTTAGGTGCCTTTTGGCAAACTCCAAGCGGGCTCCATGTGCCTTTTACTGAGGAGTGGCTTCCGTCTGGCCACTCTACCATAAAGGCCTGATTGGTGGAGTGCTGGAGAGATGGTTGTCCTTCTGGAATGTTCTCCCATCTCCACAGAGGAACTCTGGAGCTCTGTCAGAATGACCATTGGGTTCTTGGTTACCTCCCTGACCAAGGCCCTTCTCCCCCGATTGCTCAGTTTGGCCGGGCGGCCAGTTCTAGGAAGAGTCTTGGTGGTTCCAAATTTCTTCCATTTAAGAATGATGGAGGCCACTGTGTTTTTGGGGACCTTCAATGCTGCAGAAATGTTGGTACCCTTCCCCAGATTTGTGCCTCGACACTATCCTGTCTCGGAGCTCTACGGACAATTCCTTGACGACCTCATTGCTTAGTTTTTGCTCTGACATGCACTGTCAACTGTGGGACCGTATATAGACAGGTGTGTGCCTTTCCAAATCACATGTGGACTCCAATCAAATTATAGAAACATCTCAAGGATGATCAATGGAAACAGGATGCACCTGAGCTCAATTTCAAGTCTTATAGCAAAGGGTCTGAATACTTACGTAAATAAGGTATTTCTGTTTTTTATTTTAAATACATTTGCAAAAAAATCTAAAAACTTGTTTTCCTTTTGTCATTATGGTGTATTGTGTGTAGATTGATGAGGAACAAAATTAATTTAATCCATTTTAGAATAAGGCTGTAACATAGAAAAATGTGGAAAAAGTTAAGTGGTCTGAATACTTTCCGAATGCACTGTATATTTCACTTTCTCTGGTCACAGTAACAACATGAATTTGTGCAGATACGCTGCGACTCGAGTTACACATTAGATGGTCAGTCTCACCGGATGAAAGAAAGGAGAGAGCAGAGAGGAGATTCTGCAATTCTGTCCACAACAATGTTGTTCCACCGCTCTCTCCCCCTCCGCTGAGACTAATGCCGTGTTCAAATCAAATGGGTTGGTGACCACTGGTGTAAAACATAACACTTCATTTAGAGTAAACTGGACTCACTTTGCTTAGTGTTGACGCTGTTACACGTTCTCAGTGTAAGAAATGAACACTTACAGTAAGTCCTTTATGGGGTGTTGTTTTAACGCTATTGTGTAAAGCCTAATTTGCATATTTCCCAGGGTGCCTTTTCTTTTCGAGTGAATTGTAGAGTTACCACCCATGGCTGTGTTTGTTAGTTACAGAGACTTGCTTATTGAATTATTTCCTTTTAAAGGCTTGTGGTTTTCCCCAAGTAGCTAAGCAAATACTATCATTAAAATTAAACTCTATGACAATACAATACATAAATCATAAGGCCTTACTTTGATGGCCTAGTTTTACCCTAATACAGTGGTGTTGGGAAACTCCTGGTTTACAGGCCACATCTGGCCTGAAAGTCACATTATGCTGGCTGGCTAAGTGATGTGCAATTCCTTTTGGAATCCAGACAGAGTTATCCAACAGTTGGAATTTTTATTCAAACGCAACTTGCATTCAGAATGACTAAAAGGGTTAAGAACTCTGGTAAAGTAGAATACCTCAATGATTTAAACTGGAACAACCATTTAAATCTAACTAGCTGATTGGATTAGTTTAGACAAATGTATGTTATTTATCTCTGTGTAGAATAAGATTAATCAATCCATCATTGTACATTCAAAAACACAGATATGAAAAACAATCCCTGTTTAACTCTCCAAAGTGTACAACACCAACACCGGGGTTTATTTTACACCACTGAGTGTTAATTTCACCCTTACTGAGTGAATTTAACTCCTGAAAGAACACTACAAAATGATCATGCACACACACACTCACACACACACACACTCACACACACACTCACACACACCGGTCCCATTTGGAGAACAGCTGTGGAAGGTTTTTATGATCCACAGGTTGTTAATTATGCATCTATGGAGCTATAGAATAATATAATGTATCTGTAATGTTTTCCCTTCTCTGTAAATTGTTGGGAACCTCCTGATGAAACGATGACCGGGATATTTCATAGTACATTAACGTTTGCCGGGGTGGTTCCCTGGCTGTCCCCCAAAGATGGAGGTCAAATTTAAATCTGAGCTGCGTCCCAAATAGCACCCTATTCCCTATATAGTGCACTACTTTTGACCGGGGCCATATGCACTATGTGATGAATAGGGTGCCGTTTGGAATGTACCTCTGATAATTACAGGGATGTTAGCCGTGCAGCCAGGCACTGGACCAGCTCTCATTAGAATTCAACACGGAGCATTCCGCTCATAAAACATGAATCAACCCTAATAGGATTTTAATTAAAATATTAAACACAAAATGGTTGATTCAGGGTAGCATATAAAACATGCTATTATAGTGTATGTAGAGCCCTTATCAGAGATAGCTGAAAGGAATGAGGGATACAAAGTAAATTGAAAGCAGGTGCATCCCCACAGGTGTGGTTAATTAAGCAATTAACATCCTTAGGGTCATGTATAAAAATGACCAGGTTGAAAGAGAGGTCTCATTGGAGCATAGGGGTTTTAAATAGTGTGTGTGTGTGTGTGTGTGTGTGTGTGTGTGTGTGTGTGTGTGTGTGTGTGTGTGTGTGTGTGTGTGTGTGTGTGTGTGTGTGTGTGTGTGTGTGTGTGTGTGTGTGTGTGTGTGTGTGTGTGTGTGTGTGTGTGTGTGTGTGTGTGTGTGTGTGTGTGTGTGTGTGTGTGCGCGCGTGCGTGCAGATATCACTTACGGGAATTTCTGGAGCAGCTCCTGAGACACCATCAACAAAACACCAAATGATGGAAATTCTCGTGGAAGTAAGGTGTCGCATCCCTCCAATAGAGGGAACGCAGAAAAAGGGAGAGCTCGGTTTGTTGTTTTGGAAAGTTGTGAAAGTCTCTGAAAAAGTGTTCAATTGAAAAAGTTACTAGCATTTTGAGTTTGATTTAATTTGAAGCCACAAGGGTCTATTGTCCTACTTGGTTGGAATCAGTTGCTGGGGACCGCTGCTATCTGTCCAGGGATCCTGCTGACCAAGGGTCTGATGAGCTGCTTGGTATAGTAGCTAGCCTAGCTGCCACTGTTAGCTGTCTATCAAGCTAGCTGTTTTCATTTTACATTGCATTTTACATTTTAGTCATTTAGCAGACGCTCTTATCCAGAGCAATTTACAGGAGCAATTAGGGTTAAGTGCCTTGCTTAAGGGCACATCGACAGATTTTTCACCTAGTCGGCTCGGGGATTAGAACCAGCGACCTTTCGGTTACTGGCACAACGCTCTTACCCACTAAGCTAGCTGCCGCCCGTTTCCTTGAGGGCTTGAACGCAGAGCACGACCCATGTAAGCCCTTGTGGCTGGGACCGAGGATAGTCCCGGGCTTGTGACTGTCTAGATCCCTGCTGTTTGTTGCTGTTTCCATCTTCCCTGTCTGGAACTGCGAGGAGTAACACCATAGCCTCCGTTGCTACCATGACAAAGACCAAAGCCGGTGGGAGTACAGTTGATGACAGTGGTGTCTCTCTATCACAGATGAAGGATCTTTTAAACTAACAAAAATATTTCTACAAGCAGTTGTTACAACAACAAGAAAATAGCTTCCAAGTGTTGTGCCCAAATACTGGTGGAGTCAACTAATAAAATAATAGACAACCTGACCTGAGAGGTGCAGGACCTGAAGAACAGTTTACAGTTCTCCCAGGCTCAGCTCGATGAGTTTAAACAGGAAAACGGCAAGATGACAGCAATCTGTAAGTCATTGAGACAGGACATCAGTTCTGTATGTGAATCCATGATAACAATGACGGAGAAATCAGATTACCTTGCGGGACAATCAAGGTGGAACAACATTGTTGTGGACAGAATTGCAGAATCTCCACATGAGACCTGGATGGAGTCTGAGTGAGAGAAATTATCTCTTAGAAACTGAAGATGGGACCACAGGAAGATTGAGGTGGAGCACGCCCACATGATTGGAAAACCCACCACCGGCCCAGGAGATAGGCCGAAGCCGATAGTGGTCAAGTTCATGAAGTTCAAGGACAAGATAGCTGTTCTGGAAAGAGCCAAGAACTTGAGAGGAACATACATTTTCCTCAACGAGGACTATCCTGAAGCTGTGCTCCAGAAGAAAAAATGACTTATCCCGGCAAGAGTGTGCAAAGCTGTTATCAAGGCAAAGGGTGGCTATTTGAAGAATCTCAAATATAAAATATATTCTGATTTGTTTAACACTTTGTGGTTACTACATGATTCCATATGTGTTATTTCATAGTTTAGATGTCTTTACTATTATTATACAATGTACAAAATAGTAAAAAATAAAGAAAAACCCTTAAATGAGTAGGTGTGTCCAAACTTTTGACTGGTACTGTATATATATATTCTGAGCCATATCCCTGTAATTCTTAGAGAAGATATCATGTCAAGTGCTGTGGTTGCAGGTTCACCTGACTCATCTAAAGCCTATTCTTTCGAGGTGTTGCTAAGGCCACCAAGTGCTAACAGTCAGTATCTAAATAATATGTGTGAAATGCTTGATAGTGCATGTGATGTAAACAGAGAGATCTACTTTATTGGGGACCTGAATATTGAACAGCTTTCATCAAGATGTCCACTCAAGAGGAAGCTTCTCACTGTAACCAGGGCCTGTAATCTGGTTCAGGTTATTAATCATCCTACCAGGGTGTTTACAAACACTACAGGAACAAGATCATCCACATGTACTGATCACATTTTTACTAATACTGTAGAACTTTGTTCTAAAACTGTACCCGTACCCATTGGATGCAGTGATCACAATATAGTGACTATATCCAGGAAAGCCAAAGTTCCAAAAGCTGGGCCTAAAATAGTGTATAAGAGATCATACAAAATATTTTGCTCTGACTCTTTTGTGGATGATGTAAAAAATATTTGTTGGTCTGATGTGATTAATAAGGAGCATCCAGACGCTTCACTGAAATTGCTTTTTACATTTTAGTCATTTAGCAGACGCTCTTATCCAGAGCGACTTACAGTTAGTGAGTGCATACATTTTTCATACATTCTTCCAATTATTGATAAACATGAACCTGTTAAGAAACTGACTGTTAGAACTGTTAAGGCTCCATGGATTGATGGCTAATAAGTCTGGCTGCACATCTGACTGGCTGACTTGCTGCAAATTGAAAAATGATGTGACTAAACTCAACAAAAAGATGAAACTGTATCATGAAGCCAAGATCAGTGATATAAAGAATGATTAAAAAAAAAAAAAACTTTGGACTTTAAATGAAATGATGGGCAGAAAGACAAATTAAACAGTTGTCTTATTCATCACAAAACCATTTGATGTTGCTAATTATTTTAATGATTACTTCATTGGCAATGTAGCAAACTTAGGCAGGAAATGCCAACAATGAAGAGCGAGCCATCATACTCATGCATTAAAAAACAAATAATGAAAAAAAAAGCATTGTACATTTGAATTATGTAAAGTTAGTGTGGGAGAGGTGGACAAATTATTGTTTATGATCAATAATAACAAATCTCCTGGCATTGACAACTTAGATGGAAAGCTACTGAGGATGGTAGCTGACTCTATAGCCACTCCTATCTGTCATATCTTTAATCTAAGTCTAGAGGAAGGTGTTTGTCCTCAGGCCTGGAGGGAAGCCAAAGTCGTTCCGCTACCCAAGAGCGGCCTTTACTGGTTCTAACAGCAGACCTATCAGCTTTTTGCCAGCTCTTAGCAAACTGCTGGACAAAATGTGTGTTTGACCAAATATAATGCTATTTCTCAGACTTTCAGCATGTTTATAGAAAAGGGCAATCAACATGTATTGCACTGACACAAATGACTGATGATTGGTTGAAATAAATTGATAATAAGAATACTGTGGGAGCTGTACTGTTCGATTTCAGTTTCAGCCTTTGATATTATTGACCATAACCTGTTGTTGAGAAAACATATGGTTTATGGCTTTTCAACCTCTGCCATATTGTGGATTCAGAGCTATATATCTAATAGAACTCAGAGGGTTTTCTTTAATGGAAGCCTCTCTAATGTAGGGTGTGGTGTACCGCAGGGCAGCTCTCTAGGCCCTCTACACTTTTCTATTTTTACCAATGACCTGCCACTGTCCATGTATGCTGATGACTCAACCATACGTGTCAGCAACCCTTAACAAGGAGTTGTGGTCAGTTTTGGAATGGGTGGTAAGTAATACACTGGTCCTGAACATCTCTAAAACTAAGACTGTATTTGGTAAAAATCATTCCCTAAGCTCTAGACCTCAGCTGAATCTGGTAATGAATGGTGTGGCTGTGGAACAAGTTGAGGAGACTAAATTACTTGGTGTTTCCATAGATTGTAAACTGTAATGGTCAAAACATATAAATCCAATGGTTGTAAAGATGGGGAGAGGCCTGTCCATAATAAATAGATTTTATTTTTTTGACACCACACTCCAAAAAGCTAGTCCAGCAGATTTTAGTATTATATAGAGCCATTATTGCATGGAACTCCCTTCCATCTCATATTGCTCAAATGAAAAGCAAACCTGGTTTAAAAAACACCTCATGGCACAACGCCTCTCCCCTATTTGACCTAGATACACTACATGGTAAAAAGTATGTGGACACCTGATTGTCGAACATCTCATTCCAAAGTCATTAATATGGAGTTGGTCCCCCCTTCGCTGCTATAACAGCCTCCACTCTTCTGGGAAGGCGTTCCACTAGATGTTGGAACATTGCTGACGGGACTTGCTTCCATTCAGCCACAAGAGCACCAAGGCTTTCGACTCTGTCAACCACCGCATTCTTATTGGCAGACTAAATAGCCTTGGTTTCTCAAATGACTGCCTCGCCTGGTTCACCAACTACTTCTCAGATAGAGTTCAGTGTGTCAAATCGGAGGGCCTGTTGTCTGGACCTATGGCAGTCTCTATGGGGGTGCCACAGGGTTCAATTCTTGGGCCGACACTTTTCTCAGTGTATATCAATGATGTCGCTCTTGCTGCTGGTGACTCTCAGATCCACCTCTACGCAGACGACACCATTTTGTATACATCTGGCCCTTCATTGGACACTGTGTTAACAAACCTCCAAACGAGCTTCAATGCCATACAACAATCCTTCAGTAGCCTTCAACTGCTCTTAAACACTAGTAAAACTAAATGCATGCTTTTCAATCGAACGCTGCTAGCACCCGCCCACCCGACTAGAATCACCACTCTCGACGGGTCTGACCTAGAGTATGTGGACAACTACAAATATCTAGGTGTCTGGTTAGACTGTAAACTCAACTTCCAGACTCACATAAAGAATCTCCAATCCAAAGTTAAATCTAGAATCGGCTTCCTATTTCGCAACAAAGCCTCCTTCACTCATGCTGCCAAACATGCCCTGCGTAAACTGACTATCCTACCGATCCTTGACTTCGGCGATGTCATTTACAAAATAGCCTCCAACACTCTACTCAGCAAATTGGATGTAGTCTATCACAGTGCCATCCGTTTTGTCTCCAAAGCCCCATACACTACCCACCACTGTGACCTGTACGCTCTTGTTGGCTGGTCCTCACTACATGTTCGTCGTCAAACCCACTGGCTCCAGGCCATCTATAAATCACTTCTTTGGCAAATCCCCGCCTTATCTTAGCTCATTGGTCACCATAGCAGCACCCACCCGTAGTCTGCGCTCCAGCAGGTATATCTCTCTGGTCATTCCCAAAGCCAACACCTCCTTTGGCCGCCATTCCTTCCAGTTCTCTGCTGCCAATGACTGGAACGAATTGCAAAAATCTCTGAAGCTGGAGACTCTTATCTCCCTCAATAACTTTAAGCATCAGTTGTCAGAGCACCTTACCGATCACTGCACCTGTACACAGCCCATCTGAAATTAGCCCACCCAACTACCTCATCCCTATATTGTTATTTATTTTGCTCTTTTGCACCCCAGTATCTCTATTTGCACATAATCTCTTGCACATCTAGCATTCCAGTGTTAATACTATTGTAATTATTCTGCACTATAGCCTATTTATTGCCTTACCTCCATAACTTGCTACATTTGCACACACTGTATATATATTTTCTGTTGTATTTCTGACTTTATGTTTTTTTTTACCCCATATGTAACTCTGTGTTGTTTTTATTGCACTACTTTGCTTTATCTTGGCCAGGTCGCAGTTGTAAATGAGAACCTGTTCTCAACTGGCTTACCTGGTTAAATAAAGGTGAAAAAAAAAAAAAAAAAAAGTGAGGTTGCGCACTGATGTTGGACGATTAGACTTGACTCGCAGTCGACTTTCCAATTTATCCCAAAGGTGTTCAATAGGGTTAAGGTCAGGGCTCTGTGCAGGCCAGTCAAGTTCATCCACACCGATCTCGACAAACCATTTCTGTATGGACCTCACTTTGTGCACAGGGGTATTATCATGCTGAAACAGGAAAGTGCCTTCCCCAAACTGTTGCCACAAAGTTGGAAGCACAGAATCATCTAGAATGCTCCTAGATGTTTCCACTTCACAATAACAGCACTTACAGTTGACCGGGGCAGCTCTAGCAGGGCAGAAATTTGACGAACTGATGTGTTGGAAAGGTGGCATCCTATGACGGTGCCACGTTGAAAGTCACTGAGCTCTTCAGTAAGGCCATTCTACTGCCAATGTTTGTCTATGGAGATTGCATGGTTGTGTGCTTGATTTTATACGCCTGTCAGTTTGGCCGAAATTTATATGTAGGCTATGTGTGCCATTTTAAAATGTACACCACCATTCAAAAGTTTGGGGTCACTTAGAAATGTCCTTGTTTTTGAAAGAAAAGCAATTTGTTTGTCCATTAAAATAACATCAAATTGATCAGAAATACAGTGTAGACATTGTTAATGTTGTATATGGCTATTGTTTTTTTTATGGAATATCTACATAGGTGTACAGAGGCCCATTATCAGCAACCATCAGTCCTGTGTTTCAATGGGACGTTGTGTATGCTAATCCAAGTGTATCATTTTAAAAGGCTAATTGATCATTAGAAAACCCTTTTGCAATGATGTTAGCACAGCTGAAAACTGTTGTGCTGTTTAAAGAAGCAATAAAACTGGCCTTCTTGAGACTAGTTGAGTATCTGGAGCATCAGCAATTGTGGGTTCAAAATGGCCAGAAACAAATAACTTTCTTCTGAAACTTGTCAGTCTATTCTTGTTCTGAGAAATGAAGGCTATTCCATGCGAGAAATTGCCAAGAAACTGAAGATCTCGTACAACGCCGTGTACACTGGACAGAGGAAGATTGGAAAAATGTGTTACGGACAGACAAATCTAAGTTTGAGATGTTTGGATCACAAAGAAGAACATTTGTGAGACGCAGACCAAATGAAAAGATGCTGGAGGAGTGCTTGATGCCATCTGTCAAGCATGGTGGAGGCAATGTGATGGTCTGGGGCTGCTTTGGGGTTGGTAAGGTGGGAGATTTGTACAGGGTAAAAGGGATCTTGAAGAAGGAAGGCTATCACTCCATTTTGCAATGCCATGCCATACCCTGTGGACGGCGCTTGATTGGAGCCAATTTCCTCCTACAACAGGACAATGACCCAAAGCACAGCTCCAAACTATGCAATAACTATTTAGGGAAGAAGCAGTCAGCTGGTATTCTATCAATAATGGAGTGGCCAGCACAGTCACCGGATCTCAACCCTATTGAGCTGTTGTGGGAGCAGCTTGACCGTATGGTACGTAAGAAGTGACCATCAAGCCAGTCCAACTTGTGAGAGGTGCTTCAGGAAGCATGGGGTGAAATCTCTTCAGATTACCTCAACAAATTGACAGCTAGAATGTCAAAGGTCTGCATGGCTGTAATTGCTGTAAATGGAGGATTCTTTGACGAAAGCAAAGTTTGAAGGACACAATTATTATTTCTATTAAAAATCATTATTTCTAACCTTGTCACTGACTACATTTCCTAAGCATTTTGCTATATTTCCTTTTCAAACCCATTTCATGTATGTTTTCATGGAATTTAAACTTTTGAACGGTAGTGTATGTAGTTCTGTCGTTGAAATGTTCTTGTCTATAAATGTTCTATATTATGTAATGTTTCATGTTTTGTGTGGACCCCAGGAGGAGTAGCTGCTGCTTTCGCAACAGCTAATGGGGATCCTAATAAAATACGACAAAATACCAAGAATCTATGCCAAGGTGCATTGAAGCTGTTCTGGCAGCTCGTGGTGGCCGAACGCCTCATTACGACACTTTATGTTGGTGATTCCTTTATATTGTAGATTACCTGTAGATTGGAGCAACACGACCACAGCCAAACCAAATACAATGATACAAAACTAACTTTGTTCCCAGATCCATTTCCCAGATCCATTTAAAGCATCATCAGTTGTCATTTAAATTAAATACTTTGGCACACAATACAAGACCTCTTGGTCTCCGTAGTAAAATAGATATTTGATCTCAAAGGGATGGACCTTTTTAAATAAAGACAACTAAACCATCTCTCTTACCTGCCCTGCACCTTGATGTCTGAGATGGCGTAGAAGTATCTGGACAGGTTGTTCTCATCCACCATGGTGGCCCCGCTGGCCGGTTTCAGAAGCCGTATCCTCAGGTCCGTCACCGTGAAGAAGTCCCGGAGGTTCCTGGTGGTGTCCAGCTGACCGTACAGGGACGCCATGTTGTGCAGCCGCGGCCCGGCGAACAGCGCGAACCGATCCTTGATCTCGAAGCGAACGGTTTTATCGTACTTCCACACGTAGCCTCGGGAGTAGTCCTCAGTGCAGATGATGTCGAGGAGGGTTCGCTGGGTCAGCTCGTTGACAGTCTTGGGCTCCATGGTGAAGGCGTCGAGGCAGTCGGTAGCGTAGAACTGGTAAGGGGTCCAGGTTTTACCGTAGTCTAGAGATTTCTCCAGAAGCATCTGCTCAGGGCGGCCGGACTCGAAGGTGAGGACGATGTCGTCGGTCAGCTCGATGGTCTTGTTCCAGGACAGAGTGATGTTGACCTCCAGGGGTTTAGGGAACGTACTCCAGGAACTGGACTGCCAGAAGGTTGTGGGGTTGCGGCCCTCGAAGTCGAACATGAGCTCCGGAGGGTGGGCTAGTTCTTCTGTGGTGGCGTCACACTCGTTGTTGCACATGTAAGGGTTTTCCTGTGAGAGAAACAGAGATCAAAGAGTGTTTTATTTTAGAGTGAAGAATGAACAGGTTCATTCAGCATCATTATGAAACATTATAAGGGCGTCATCCCCCCACCCTGCTTATGACAAGTCTTGCAATGTATTATAACTGCATCATAATGCGTTGTACCTATTGACTAAGATAAAGTGCAACTGGGAAGGACGACAGCATAATCATTTGAGCCAAACAATGCATCCTGTAGGCTGTCTTCTCACCACCCCCCTCTCCTCTACTAACAATGTCACCTACTACTAGAGGTACAACTGCATAATAATCCATAATCCATAATTAGATCTACTGTCTCTTCACCTCTATCCTCTACTCCTGTATTCCCCCGCCGCTCATTCTCCCCAGTATGTCTCTGGTCTCATCTACTCTTCCAACCACATTGACTGGATATTCCTGCTGTTCCTCTAGTGTAGATGGGAGAGGAATCCTCAATGACTACCTCTTATGAAACGCATAGCTGAAAAACATACATATTTCATGTGCCTTCATCTGCCCTGCAACACCGAGCCCCAGCACGACTCTGTGTGTGTGTGCTCCTTGTGTGCGTGTGTGTGTTTGAGAGAGATAGAGCGTTAAACAAACTCACATTGACATTCATCTCACCTCTACTCTATATCACAATGGGGCCAGCCACAGATGAGATTTTGATAAACTATAAAACATTTGTTTGCCTGTAATAATTCCAGAGTACTAATACTGGCTATTTAAAATGTAAACGGTATTTAGCACTTGTTATGGTAGTATGATTATGAGGTTGTGATACATCCAACACATTCAAACCAGACTTCATGTTTAACTCAAAGGGAATGCTTGATCTGATGTTCAAATTCAATAAAATGTAATTTATTTGTCACATGCTTCGTAAGCAACAGGTATAGAGTAACAGCGAAATGCTTACTTACGGGTCCTTTTCCAACAATGCAGAGTTAAAGATCAAAAATATAAAATGTAAATATTGACATAAGGATTAAACACACAGTGAGTAATAATAAAAATATAATGGCTATATACAGGGAGTACCAGGTAATAACATGGCTATATACAGGGAGTACCAGGTAATAACATGGCTATATACAGGGAGTACCAGTATCGAGTCAATGTGCAGGGCTACGAGGTTATTGAGGTAGAGATGGACATACAGCTAGGGGTCAAGTGACTAGACAACAGGATAGAAAATAGACAGTAGCAGCAGTAAACTGTAGGTAGGTGTCATGAGCACTCTCTCTCCCTGGTAGCAACATTAATTGCATTCAATTATCTTCCACTCTGCTCACCTCCCTCTCTCTACTCAGCCTAACTAGCTCCACCTGCCCTGCTCTGCTCTTGTTACCTGGCCAGCTGCACTGCATTTCCCACTCACCATCCTCACCTTGCCTCACTCTGTTCTAATTACTCTGCCAGCTGAACTGCATTTCCCCACTACCTCTCCCAGTATATCAAGCCCTGGTTTTCAGCCAAGCCCTGTCAGATCGTCTTCAAACCCCGGACCAGTAACCTGCCTGTCTGCGCTCTGACTCCTGTTTGTGATACCGATCCTTTCTTGACTGCCTCCTTGTTCTACTGCCCCGTCTATCCCAACCTGCCTTCTGGACCTCGACTACTCTCCGATCTTCAGCCCCTCCGGTAACTCGTTTCTGCCTTCTGTCTCTCACCACGATATTTGCCCAGCCCTGATCTGTACTTCTGCCTGCCATTCATATTGCTGTTGTGTGTGTGTGTTCCCCCAGGTCTCCGACCACCAGATGAGCGTGCCCAGACGTTTCACCACCCTCAGCCCGATACGCCGCTCCATCACTGGGGAACACACACACTAAGCACTTGGACTGGACACCCCCGGACATTTGGTGACCCCCGGAGCACAGGTACCCACAGGAGGACCCTGAAAGACCCCTGACACCCCTGGGACTTCTCTTCCCGCCTGTAACCTTGAATAAAGAACTCTGAATTTGAACTTGCGCTCTTGGGTCCTCTTCTGTTCGTGACAGAACGATCTGACCATCATGGACCCAGCGCACTCCCTGACCACGATGGAGGAAGAGCCAGAGAGGACTGCCCTACAGCGACTGGAACGCTCTGAGGGAGACATAAATCGGATGGCTGGCGACATCGCTTCCCTTCTCCAGCTATTCAACCAGCAGCAACAACAGTTCCAACTGCAGCAACAACAGCTAGCCCAAGCCCTGCAACTACTCTCAAGCCCGGCTACTCCACCTGCACCCCCCTGGTCCTTTTGTTCCTGTACCACCGATACTCCTTCATCCCTCCGCTGGAGGTCCCAATGCTGCAGGCCCGGCAGTGCTGCCACCAGATCCCCACGCTCCTGAACCAAGGATTGGGAACCCGGAACGCTTTTGATGGCAACCAGAAGCAAGTAAGACCATTCTTGAGCAGCTGCCGAATCCAGTTTGCACTACAGCCCAGGACTTTCTCAACAGAGGGAGCCAAGGTGGGGTATGTCATCACACATCTCACCGGTCGAGCTCGGTTGTGGGGGAACGGCGGAATTCGACCGGCAAACCCCAGCCTGTGCCTCCTTCAGTGCCTTTGAGGAGGAGATGTTAAAGGTCTTTGACCTAGGCTCGCCAACAGCCGAAGCGTCACAAGCTCTGCTCACCATCCGTCAGGGCAATCGGACAGTGGCAGACTTCTCCATTGACTTTCGTACCCTGGCCAGTCAAAGCTCGTTTAACCCAGAGGCACTGGTGCAAGCCTTCCTCCATAGCCTGGCGGACTATATCAAGGACGAGCTTGTTTCCCATGACCCGCCCTCAACGCTTGATGCCGCCATTGACCTTGCCGTTCGCATTGACCGCCGTATACAGACCCGGAGGAGGGAGAAGGGCCGTCTCAGTCAACCTGCCATCCGTACTCGGTCGATACCGCTTCTGTCCAGCCCCTGCCTGTCAAGTCCCATAGCCAACTCAATCAGCCTGAGCCCATGGAGATTGGCCGTGCCTCTCTGACTCCCGAGGAGCGTCGGCGCCGTCTAAGCTCCAACCTTTGCCTCTACTGTGGTGGCGAGAATCACCGTGTCGCTACTTGTCCGGCAAAAGCCGCAGCTCACCAGGTGTAGGGGGAGATCCGGGTGAGCTCAACAAGCCTTCAGTCTCCCTCCATCCGAAAGACCCTGCTTCATCTCCGCCTTCAGCTTTCTGACAAGACTCATACATTGGCCGCCCTTGTGGATTCCGGGAGCCGAAGCAAACATCATGGACCCTGAGCTTGCACAGCAACTGGGCGTGAACCATCATCAACTGACACAACCCATTCCTGCACGAGCCCTGGATGGGCATCATCTTGGCACTGTCACTCATATCTCCGCCCCTGTGACAATCCTGCTGTCAGGAAACCACCAGGAGTCCATCCAGTTTCACCTCCTACACTCACCTGGCCAACCACTCATTCTTGGATACCCGTGGCTCCGTCAGCACAACCCCCACATCGACTGGGGAGACAGGAACAGTCCGTGAGTGGGGAAGGAGTTGTCACCAGACCTGTTTAAGGGGGGCCACCCTGCCCGTTCACCGGGAAGGATCTAGCGCTACCTCCGACATATCCAATGTTCCGGCCTGTTACCACAGCCTGAAAGAGGTGTTCAACAAATCCAAGGCGACATCTCTACCCCCACACAGACCCTATGACTGCGCGATTGATCTCCTGCCTGGCACAGCACCTCCCAAGGGTCGTCTGTATTCACTGTCAGCCCCGGAAAGAAAGGCCATGGAGGACTACATTAATGACTCTCTTGCCTCCGGGATAATTAGACCGTCGTCTTCCCCGCAGGAGCGGGATTCTTCTTTGTCGGCAAGAAGGACGGTTCTCTTCGTCCATGCATAGATTACCGGGGTCTGAACGACATCACGGTTAAGAATCGCTACCCACTGCCCTTACTTTCGTCTGCCTTCGAACTGCTGCAGGGAGCCACTGTATTCACTAAGCTGGACCTTCGCAATGCCTACCATCTGGTGCGGATGAGGGAGGGAGACGAATGGAAGACAGCGTTCAACACACCAACCGGCCACTATGAATATCTCGTCATGCCCTTCGGCCTCACCAATGCCCCAGCAGTTTTTCAAGCCCCTAGTGAATGATATCCTCAGGGACATGCTAAATACGTTCGTATTTGTGTACCTTGACGATATTTTAATATTCTCAAAGACTCTGTCAGAACACACGCACCACGTCCGGTTGGTCCTGCGCCGCCTGCTGGAGAACTCTCTTTTCGTGAAGGCAGAGAAGTGCGAGTTCCATGCCAAGACCGTTTCATTCCTGGGGTATGTGGTGACCGAGGGCAGCATTCAGATGGATCTCACGAAGGTGTCGGCTGTCACTTCCTGGCCAGTTCCTGAGTCTCGGAAGAAGTTGCAACAGTTCCTGGGCTTTGCCAACTTTTATAGGAGATTCATCAGAAACTATAGCACAGTGGCTGCACCCCTCACGGCGCTAACCAGCACTAAACAACCGTACCAATGGACATCAGCTGCTGATAAGGCCTTCAATATCCTCAAGACATGTTTCACTTCTGCTCCCATCCTCCAGATGCCAGATGCAGCAAGGCAGTTTGTGGTGGAGGTAGATGCTTCGGACGTGGGAGTGGGTGCAGTGCTTTCTCAAAGAGCAGCTGAGGATGGCAAGATGCACCCCCTGTGCCTTCTACTCCCGTCGGCTAACCCCTGCCGAATGCAACTACGACATTGGGAACCGCGAGCTGTTGGCTGTCAAGCTCGCCCTTGAAGAATGGCGGCACTGGTTAGAGGGGTCAAAGGAACCATTCGTAGTGTGGACAGACCACAAGAACCTGGAGTATATCCAAACAGCCAGGAGGCTGAACTCCCGTCAACAGCGGTGGTCTCTGTTCTTACGCGCTTCAATTTCACGCTCTCCTACCGCCCGGGATCTCGCAACATCAAACCTGATGCTCTTTCCCGGATGTTTCAGAAGGACGAGACCACCGCCATGACAGCTCCCA
Source organism: Coregonus clupeaformis (assembly GCF_020615455.1). Taxonomy (NCBI): domain Eukaryota; kingdom Metazoa; phylum Chordata; class Actinopteri; order Salmoniformes; family Salmonidae; genus Coregonus; species Coregonus clupeaformis. The sequence continues at coordinate 47,043,070 of NC_059212.1, read as the reverse complement.
TTCTTCCCAGCCACTTGGTCGTAGCGGCCCTCACCTGGGAGATCGAGAAGCAGGTCATGGAGGCTCTTCGGGACCAGCCAGGTCCAAGCACCAGCGCCCCCAACCGTCTGTTTGTTCCAGCAAATCTCAGGTCACCTGTGATTCAGTGGGGGCACGAATCCCGTCTGGCCTGTCATCCCGGCATCACTCGCACCCTTCATCTGGTCCGCCAGCGGTTCTGGTGGCGGGGGATGAGACGGGATGTCCGAGAATTCATCCGAGCTTGTCCCACTTGTAACCGAAACAAGACTCCCAACCAGCCTCCTGCTGGGTCGCTGCAACCCCTACTCATACCCAAGAGGCCCTGGTCCCACGTTTCACTGGACTTTGTTACGGGCCTTCCGCCCTCTGACGGACACACAGTCATCCTTACCATTGCTGACCGCTTTAGTAAGATGACCCACTTCGTGCCCCTTCCCAAACTACCCTCTGCTAAAGAGACCTCCCAGGTGGTCCTGGAACATGTGTTTCGTATCCATGGCCTACCCCAGGATATAGTGTCAGACCGGGGCCCGCAATTCTCAGCAACCTTTTGGAAGGAGTTCTGTCATCTCCTTGGGGCCACCGCCAGCCTATCGTCTGGATTCCACCCGCAGTCAAACGGCCAGACTGAACGCATGAACCAGGAGCTGGAGAAGGCACTGAGGTGTGTGGCTTCCCAAAATCCCCGGGCCTGGGCTCAACACCTGCTCTGGGTGGAATATGCCCATAATTCACTCACCAGTTCCTCCACCGGGCTCTCCCCCTTTCAGTGTGTCTACGGGTATCAACCTCCACTGTTTGCCAGCCAGGAGGCGGATGCCACCTGTCCGTCTGCTCTTGCGTATGCCCGCCGCTGCCGCCGCACTTGGGCCCAGGCTCGCACTGTGCTCCTGAAGTCTGGAACCAGCTACGCCGTCGGTGCCAACCGACGGAGGACCCCAGCACCTACTTACCGGGTTGGTCAGAAGGTCTGGCTGTCTGCCGGGATCTGCCGCTGCGGGTTGTATCACGAAAGCTGGCCCCTCGCTTCATTGGTCCTTTTCCTGTGCAGAAAGTCATCAGTCCAACGGCGGTCCGACTTCAGTTGCCCGCTTCCATGCGGGTCCACCCCACCTTCCACGTCTCCAAGGTCAAGCCGGTCCATGAAAGTCCCCTGGTCCCTGCAGCTCCGGCGCCACCTCCTCCGCGCCTCGTAGATGGCGGTCCTGTCTTCACCGTCCCGGCGGCTGCTCCGCTCTAGGCGAAGGGGTAGGGGTCTCCAGTACCTCGTTGATTGGGAGGGATATGGTCCAGAGGAGAGGACCTGGATCCCGGCCAGGAGGATAGTGGACCGGACCCTTATCACTGACTTCCACCGACTACATCCTGATCAGCCTGCAATCCGTAGGGGCCGTCCAAGAGGGGTTCCTAGCCGTCCGGCCCGCCCTGCTCCTGTCTCAGTGCCTGTCCTGTCTCCCGACCGTGACCCTCCAGCTCCTTCTGAGGATGAGGAGATTCACTCGGACCGCTCGGAGGAGTTCTGACCCGCCGCCTGCTCCCCTCCACCCTCCCGGCATGATGTTGTTCTTGGGACTTCTGGGGCCGTCCCTTGGAGGGGGTCCTGTCATGAGCACTCTCTCTCCCTGGTAGCAACATTAATTGCATTCAATTATCTTCCACTCTGCTCACCTCCCTCTCTCTACTCAGCCTAACTAGCTCCACCTGCCCTGCTCTGCTCTTGTTACCTGGCCAGCTGCACTGCATTTCCCACTCACCATCCTCACCTTGCCTCACTCTGTTCTAATTACTCTGCCAGCTGAACTGCATTTCCCCACTACCTCTCCCAGTATATCAAGCCCTGGTTTTCAGCCAAGCCCTGTCAGATCGTCTTCAAACCCGGACCAGTAACCTGCCTGTCTGCGCTCTGACTCCTGTTTGTGATACCGATCCTTTCTTGACTGCCTCCTTGTTCTACTGCCCCGTCTATCCCAACCTGCCTTCTGGACCTCGACTACTCTCCGATCTTCAGCCCCTCCGGTAACTCGTTTCTGCCTTCTGTCTCTCACCACGATATTTGCCCAGCCCTGATCTGTACTTCTGCCTGCCATTCATATTGCTGTTGTGTGTGTGTGTTCCCCCAGGTCTCCGACCACCAGATGAGCGTGCCCAGACGTTTCACCACCCTCAGCCCGATACGCCGCTCCATCACTGGGGAACACACACACTAAGCACTTGGACTGGACACCCCCGGACATTTGGTGACCCCCGGAGCACAGGTACCCACAGGAGGACCCTGAAAGACCCCTGACACCCCTGGGACTTCTCTTCCCGCCTGTAACCTTGAATAAAGAACTCTGAATTTGAACTTGCGCTCTTGGGTCCTCTTCTGTTCGTGACAGGTAGGGGTAAAGTGACTAGACAACAGGATAGATAATATACAGTAGCAGCAGTATACTGTAGGTAGGGGTCAAGTGACTAGACAACAGGATAGAAAATAGACAGTAGCAGCAGTATACTGTAGGTAGGGGTAAAGTGACTAGACAACAGGATAGATAATAGACAGTAGCAGCAGTATACTGTAGGTAGGGGTAAAGTGACTAGACAACAGGATAGATAATAGACAGTAACAGCAGTATACTGTAGGTAGGGGTAAAGTGACTAGACAACAGGATAGATAATAGACAGTAGCAGCAGTATACTGTAGGTAGGGGTAAAGTGACTAGACAACAGGATAGATAATAGACAGTAGCAGCAGTATACTGTAGGTAGGGGTCAAGTGACTAGGCAACAGGATAGATAATAGACAGTAGCAGCAGTATACTGTAGGTAGGGGTCAAGTGACTAGACAACAGGATAGATAATAGACAGTAGCAGCAGTATACTGTAGGTAGGGGTAAAGTGACTAGACAACAGGATAGATAATAGACAGTAGCAGCAGTATACTGTAGGTAGGGGTAAAGTGACTAGGCAACGGGATAGATAATAGACAGTAGCAGCAGTATACTGTAGGTAGGGGTAAAGTGACTAGACAACAGGATAGATAATAGACAGTAGCAGCAGTATACTGTAGGTAGGGGTCAAGTGACTAGACAACAGGATAGATAATAGACTGAGCTGTAGCAGCAGCGGATGTGGTGAGTGTGAAAGTGTGCGTGTGTGTGTGTGTGTGAGTGGACGTGTTTAACTATTCTTGTGGGGACCCACAAGAATAGGGTATTTAGGGTTAAGGTAAAAATTAGTGTTAGGGTTAGAATTAGGTTTAGTGTTAGGGTTAGAATTAGGTTTAGTGTTAGGGTTAGAATTAGGTTTAGTGTTAGGGTTAGGAGCTAAGGTAGTTTTAGGGTTCGGGTTAGGAGCTAGGGTTAGGTTTAGAGTTAGGGTTAAGGTTAAGATCGGTGGTTACGGTTAGGGTTAAGGTTAAGGTTAGGGTAAGAGTACAGGTTAGGGTTAGGTTTAGGTTTAGGGTTAGGGGTTTGGGAAAATAGGATTTTGAATGGGACTGAATTGTGTGTCCCCACAAGGTTAGCTGTCAAATGAAATCAAATTGTATTGGTCTCATACAATGTTGTAGGGAAATGCTTGTCACAAGACTTTGTGTGTGTGTGTGTGTGTGTGTATGTGTGTGTGTGTGTGTGGTGTCAGTATGCATGTGTGCACATGTTATGTAGTGTGTGTGTGTGTGTGTGTGTGTGTGTGTGTGTGTGTGTGTGTCAGTTTGTGTGCAGAGTGTCAGTGCAAGAGAGTTAGTTAAAAAAAGGGTAAATGCAGGTAGTCTGGGTAGCCGTTTGATTAGCAGTCTGGGTAGCCGTTTGATTAGCAGTCTGGGTAGCCGTTTGATTAGCAGTCTGGGTAGCCGTTTGATTAGCAGTCTGGGTAGCCGTTTGATTAGCAGTCTGGGTAGCCGTTTGATTAGCAGTCTGGGTAGCCGTTTGATTAGCAGTCTGGGTAGCCGTTTGATTAGCAGTCTGGGTAGCCGTTTGATTAGCAGTCTGGGTAGCCGTTTGATTAGCAGTCTGGGTAGCCGTTTGATTAGCTATTTCTCAGTCTCGTTTATCAGTCTTATGGCTTGGGGGTAGAAGCTGTTCAGGGTCCTGTTGGATCCAGACTTGGTGCATCGGTACCACTTGCCATGCAGTAGCAGAGAGAACAGTCTATGACTTGTGGCTGGAGTCTTTGACAATTTTTAGGGCCTTCCTCTGACACCGACTGATGTAGAGGTCCTGGATGGCAGGGAGCTCGGCCCCAGTGATGTACTGAGCCGTACGCACTACCCTCTATATCGCCTTGCAGTCGGGATGCTGAGCAGTTGCCATACCAAGTGGTTTTTGTACAATATGTGCACATACATTTTTTCTATATTCTTCAAGCTGTGTCAATGTTTTGTGGATCATGGCTAGAAAGCAATGTTCATGTCTTGCCATAGATTGTCATTCAGATTTAAGTCAAAACTGTAACTCGGCTACTCAGGAACATTCCCTGTCTTCTTGGTAAGCAACTCCAGAGTAGATTTGGGCTTGTGTTTTAGGTTATTGTCCTGCTGAAAGGTGAATTAATCTCCCAGTGTCTGGTGTAAAGCAGAATGAAGCAGGTTTTCCCTCTAGGATCATGCCTGCGCTTGGCTCCATCCTGTTTCTTTTCATCCTGAAAAACTCCCCAGTATTTGCTGATGTCAAGCATACCCATACCATGATGCAGCCACCACCATGCTTGAAAATAATGAGGCAGTTACTCGGTGATGTGTTGTGTTGAATTGACCCCAATCATAAGGCTTTGCGTTTAGGCCAAAACGTGTATTCCTTTTCCGTGTTTTTTTGCAGTATTAATTTAGTGCCTTGTGGCATGTTTTGAAATATTTGTATTCTTCTTTTCACTCTGTCATTTAGGTCATTATTGTAGAGTCACTACAATGTTGTTGATCCATCCTTAGTGTTTTCTCCCTTCACAGGCATTGAACTCTGTAGCTGTTTTAAAATCACCAATGGTCTCATGGTGACATCCCTGAGCAGTTTCCTTCTGTCACGCCCTGGCTCTGGGGACTATGTTATGTTGAGCCAGGGTGTGTAAGTCTATGTTTAATTTTCTATGTTGATCTGAGTGACTCCCAATCAGAGGCAACGAGTGTCAGCTGGGTGTCTCTGATTGGGAGCCATATTTAACTGTTTGTCTTGCACTTTGTGTTTTGTGGTTTCTTGTTCCTTTTGGTTTGTGTATCGAAGGACTTCACGTTTCGTTCTTTGTTTTGATCGTGTGATCTAGTCAATAAATATAAATATGTTCACCCGCAACGCTGCGCCTTGGTCCTCTCTGTTCGACGAGCGTGACAGAAGAAACCACCTTAACCAGACCAAGCAGCGTGTTCAGGAGCCATCGCTGGCAGATCTCCGTGGCAACCTCGACTGGATCAAGCAGCGTGACGAGGAGAGAGGATGGACGTGGGAGGAGATGATTGCGAGTCTGGCAAGAGGGAGGAGAGACCCCCAGGAAATTTTTAGGGGGGGGCTCACGACGTCGGGCCAGCAGGTGTACGGGTTAGAGCGGTGCAAAGCGTTGGCAGAGAAGGCCGCCAGGTTAGGGGGGCCACTGGGCACAGAGGAGAGGGAAAGTGTGGAGGCACGGCGAGAGGTACTGGGGTGTGTTACCAGTCCGGTCCGGCCCGTTCCTGATCCCTGCGTGGGGCCAGTGGTGTGTGTCCCCAGTACCGTCCGGCCTGTTCCTGCCATTCCCACCAAGTCAGTGGTGCGCGTCGTCAGCCCAACCCGGCCTGTTCCCGCCATTCCCACCAAGTCAGTGGTGCGCGTCGTCAGCCCGGCCCGGCCTGTTCCTGCCATTCCCACCAAGTCAGTGGTGCGCGTCGTCAGCCCAGCCCGGCCTGTTCCTGCCATTCCCACCAAGTCAGTGGTGTGCGTCGACAGCCCAGCCCGGCCTGTCCCTGCTCCACGCACAAAGCCTACGGTGTGCGTCGACAGCCCAGCCCGGCCCGTTCCTGCTCTCCGCACCAAGTCTGTGGTGCGCGTCGCCAGCCCAGTCCGGCCCATCCAAGCTTCCCGCACCAAGCCAGTGGTGTGCGTCGTCAGTACGGCACGGCCCGTTCCTGCGCTCCGCACCAAGTCTGTGGTGCGCGTCGCCAGCCCAGTCCGGCCCATCCAAGCTTCCCGCACCAAGCCAGTGGTGGGCGTCGTCAGCCCTGTCCGGCCCGTTCCTGCTCTCCGCACCAAGTCTGTGGTGCGCGCGCCAGCCCGGTCCGGCCCGGCCCAAGCTCCCCGCACCGGATCAGTGGTGCGCGCCGCCAGCCCGGTCCGGCTCATTCCCTGCTCCCCGCACCAAGTCAGGGGTGCGCTTCGCCAGCCCGGTCCGGCCCGTTCCTCCTCCACGCATCAAGCCAGGGGTGTGCGTCGTCAGTCCAGCACAACCCGTGCCTGGGTCATGTCCGAGCCGGATCCGCCGCCGAGGCGGAGTGCCCACCCGGTCCCTCCCCTGTTGTGGTTGTTTGGCGCGGCCGGAGTCCGCGCCTTTGGGGTACTGTCACGCCCTGGCTCTGGGGACTATGTTATGTTGAGCCAGGGTGTGTAAGTCTATGTTTAATTTTCTATGTTGGTCTGAGTGACTCCCAATCAGAGGCAACGAGTGTCAGCTGGGTGTCTCTGATTGGGAGCCATATTTAACTGTTTGTCTTGCACTTTGTGTTTTGTGGTTTCTTGTTCCTTTTGGCTTGTGTATCGAAGGACTTCACGTTTCGTTCTTTGTTTTGATCGTGTGATCTAGTCAATAAATATAAATATGTTCACCCGCAACGCTGCGCCTTGGTCCTCTCTGTTCGACGAGCGTGACACCTTCCTGTCCTGCAGTTCAGTTCAGAAGGACGACTGTATCTTTGATGTGTCTGGTTGGTTTAATACATCATCCAGAGCGTGATTATTAACTTGGCTTAAAGAGATATTCAATGTCTGACTTCAATGTCTGACTTGTTATTGTTAACCATCTACCAGTCACAGTCCTTCTATTTGAGCTCCCTGGTCTTTGTAGTTGAATCTGTGCTTGAAATTCAATACTTGACTGAGGTACCTTACAGATGTTGTATGTATGGGGGACAGAGGAAGGGGTAGTCATTCAAAATTCATGTCAACCCCTATTATTTCACACAGAGTGAGTCCATGTAACTTATTATGTGATTTGTTAAGCCAAATTTTACTACTGAACTAATTTAGGCTTGCCTAAACAAAAGAGTTGAATACTTATGAAACCCACTGTAGGTAGTTGTTGGTTCAGGGTCAGAAATAAGTAGGATAAACTCCCCAAATACAGTTGTGCCTAATACAAGCTTGTAGCGTCATACCCAAGAAGACTCGATGCTGTAATCGCTGCCAAAGGTGCTTCAACAAAGTACTGAGTAAAGGGTCTGAATTCTTACGTAAATGTGATTTTTCAGTAAAAAAAATTCTAAAAACGTATTTTTGCTTTGTCAGTAAGGGGTATTTTGTGTAGATTGATGAGGGAAAAAAACAATTTAATGAATTTTAGAATAAGGCTGTAATGTAACAAAATGTGAGAAAGTCAAGCGGTCTGAATACTTTCCGAAGGCACTGTAGGTAGCTGTTGGTCCAGGGTCACTAATAGGTAGAGGTGTGGACTCGAGTCACTAATGTGATGACTTGACAGAAAATAAAACAACTTGAGACTTGACTTCGACTTGGAGCCTCAAGACTAGGGACTCGATTTAGACTTGAGTCAGATAACCATTTACCCCTACCCCTGATGTAAATAATGTCAACCATTTACCCCTACCCCTGTGGTAAATAATGTCGACCATTTACCCCTACCCCTGTGGTAAATAATGTCAACCATTTACCCCTACCCCTGTGGTAAATAATGTCAACCATTTACCCCTACCCCTAATGTAAATGTAATGAATACTCGGACAGAGTGGTAAGATCCAATCGCAGAATAGCGATGCTTTATTAGAGTACAGACAAGGGAATAGCTTAATCGTGGTCGGGCGGGCTGTGGTCAAAACCGGGCCAGGCATAGACAGGCAGGGGTACCAAGGGAGCGGGCGTAGTCGTAGTCGAGGGCACAGGCACAGGGTCAGAGTACGGTAATCACTGGGATAGACAAGCAGAGGGTTAAGCAATACGGGAGTCAAACAACAAGGCACAGGTCGGATACACGGGTAATCAAAACAACAAACTCTCTCTCTCTCTCGGAACAAAACGCTTTAGCAAGTCACAAAGGAACAATACCTCGCACCGACTGAACTTCTGAGCACACCTTATATCCTACCCTAATTACGGACAGGTGTGCTCAGAACTCAGGTGAACCAGATCGAGTCTGATGACTCCCCCTCTCAGTAGATCGGGGAAGTGTCAGACTCTGTCTAGACCCAGCCAACCCCCGATCCCTTACAGTATCCCCCTCCCCAGGGCCGGCTCCTGACGGCCTTCTACCTCTACCGGGTGGTCTTCCTCTGGGTCGGGGTCCGGGGATGATCTGGGTGTTCAGCGTGGAAAGTGGCCTTGAGAGCGGGGTCTAGTATGTCCTTAGCAGGGACCCAGGACCGTTCCTCAGGTCCATATCCCTCCCCAGTCCACGAGATATTCGATGCCCCCTCGTCTCCGTCTTGACTCCAGTATCTCGTGGACTGTATAGGTGGTGTCCTGTTCATCCTCCAAAGGTGGTGTAGTAGGTTGTTGAGCGATTGGTGGGTACATCGGGCTATAATGGACAGGTTTCAACAGGGAGACGTGGAACGTAGGGTTTATCCTGTAGTGTCGAGGGAGTAACAGACGGTAGGTGACAGGGTTAATACGTCTCTGTATCTTGAAGTGACCAATGTACCTGGGTTGGAGCTTCTTGCAGCTCCGTCGGAACCGCAGGTCTCGGGTAGACAGCCACACTCGCTGCCCGGGTTGATAAGTGGGAGTAGGTCTCCGGCGTCGGTCGGCGTAGGTCTTTTGCTGTTGTGAGGCTTGACTGAGATGTTGATGGGCCGTCTCCCAGACCTGCGCACTCCGACGGAACCACTCGTCCACCGCCGGTACCATCCCTGATGCGGTATCCTACGGGAACAGGGGTGGTTGATACCCTAGAACACACTGGAAGGGCGTTAGGCGTAGGGAGGTGTGAATGAGTGAGTTCTGAGCATACTCTACCCAAGGAAGGAATCGGCTCCACTCTTGCGGCTGCCGCGAACATTGTTGCCGTAGATATTTCCCAATTTCCTGGTTGAGTCGTTCTGTCTGCCCATTGGCCTGGGGATGATATCCGGAGGTTAGGCTAACCGAGATGCCCAAGCGTTCGCAGAAGGCCTTCCATACCCGGGATACAAACTGGGGTCCCCGGTCGGAAACAATATCCTCTGGGACACCAAACTGCCGGAACACCTGGGTAAACATAGTCTCAGCCATCTGAGTGGCGTTAGGCAAACGGGTCATGGGTACCAACCGGCACATCTTGGAGAAACGATCGATGACCACGAGAATTACAGTATGGCCCTCTGATTCTGGTAGGTCGGTAACAAAGTCCATAGCAATGTGCGACCAGGGTCGTTGAGGAGTTGGCAATGGCATCAGCTTACCCTCCGGTAGTGCACGAGGTACCTTGGACTGAGCACATACTGGACAGGATAAGACATAGTCTCTGACATCATCTGTGAGGGAATCCCACCAGTATTTACGGCTGATGAGTCGTGTAGTTCGAGTGATTCCGGGATGACCAGATCCCAGCGACGTGTGGCACCATTCCATCAGTTGAGGTCGAAGTGGAGCTGGTACAAACACCTTAGACACCGGGGTTTCTGGAGGGGCTGGTTCCGCTTGTAAGCTCTCCTGAATAGTGTCATCAATAGCCCACCTCACCGGACCAGCACGGCAACTCATGGGGAGAATAGGTTCTGGCTCCACGGGTCTTTCCGCGCGCTCGAACCGTCGGGAAAGCGCGTCCGCCTTACCATTCTTGGACCCGGGGATATAAGAGACAGTGAATCGGAAACGGTTGAAGAATAAAGACCACCTTGCCTGTCGGGAGTTCAGTCGTTTGGCACTGTGAAGATACTCCAGGTTGCGGTGGTCCGTGAGCACTTGGAACGGATGCTCTGCTCCCTCCAATCAATGTCTCCACTCCTCCAGTGCTAACTTCACCGCCAGTAATTCCCGATTACCCATGTCATAGTTCTGCTCGGCCGAATTCAGTTTCCTAGAGAAGAAAGCACAGGGTCGTGATTTAGGTGGCTCACCTTGGCGTTGGGATAACACGGCTCCAACTCCAACCTCCGAGGCGTCCACTTCCACGATAAACGGTAAGGTAGGGTCCGGCTGACATAAAATAGGAGCGGTGGTAAAGCGTTGCTTCAACGTCTCAAACGCACGCACTGCCCCCTCCGTCCAGTTCAGACCGCGACCCTTGTAGCTGGTCATCACCGACAGGGGCGCTGCGGTTGTGCTGAAATTACGCACGAACCGTCTATAATAATTGGCAAACCCTAAGAATCTCTGGAGCTCTTTCACCGTCTGGGGTTGAGGCCAGTCTTGTACCGCTTGTACCTTGGATTCATCCAGTTTAACCCCGTCGGGGGTGAGTATGGCCCCAAGGAAGGAAATCGTAGTGACATGGAATTCACTCTTTTCTGCCTTCACGAACAGAGAATGGTGTAGGAGCAGATCCAGAACCTGTCGTGCATGGGACACATGTTCACTCAGAGAGTTAGAATAGATTAGGATGTCATCAATGTAAACTATAACAAAGCGATCAATCATGTCCCTGAAAATGTCATTCATGAACGCCTGGAATACTGAGGGCGCGTTGGTAAGTCCATAGGGCATGACACAATATTCATAGTGTCCTCGATGTGTGATGAAGGCGGTCTTCCATTCATCCCCTTCTCTAATGCGCACCAGATTGTACGCACTCCTGAGGTCCAGTTTACTGTAGATAGAGGCCTGCCCCACCTGCTCGAGGGCTGCTGGGATCAAAGGAAGAGGGTAACGATTTTTTATGGTAATATCGTTCAACCCTCGATAGTCTATACAAGGACGCAGTCCGCCATCCTTCTTCTTCACGAAGAAAAAACTGGATGCGGCGGGAGACGTAGATGGGCGAATGGCCCCTTGCTGTAGCGCCTCATCAATATACTTGCTCATCGATTCCTCGTTCCGGCTGTGACAACGGGTAGATTCTTCCACGAGGAGGTGTAGCCCCGGATAGCAGATCAATCGCGCAGTCCCAGGCCCGATGAGGTGGTAACACGGTAGCCCTCTCCTTGGAGAACACCTGCGCGTAATCCTGGTATTCTGGTGGAACAACAGTAGACACCGCACCCTGCGCATCCTCCACAGTAGACGCTTTGCAAGGTAACTTGAGACACTCTGCCCTACATACCTCACTCCACGCTGTGATATCGCCAGATTTCCAGGAGATGACCGGATCATGGGTGACGAGCCAGGGGTGGCCGAGAACTAGCGGCTCCCGTGGAGCGGAGATGACAAAAAAAATGATGTTCTCATGGTGTATGGAGCCCACTTGTAACTTGATTACCTCTGTACGGTGCGTAATGAACCCAGTGCCCATGGGCTCACCGTCTAGCGCGTTGACTCGCAGGGGAGGTTGAATTGGGATAAGATGAACTCCCAACTCCTCAGCAAGACCCATATCCAGAAAGCTGGCAGCCGCTCCGGAATCAATAAGTCCTTCCAACCTGCGCACTTTCTCTCCGACAGATAAGGTAACTGGCACATACATTTGTTTCGATGTAATGTTCAAAACTTGAGACTCACTCACCGGTTTGGCAGTTCCGAGGCGATATCCTGGGGTACGGTTTGGTCGTACCGGACATAGACGAATGAAATGACCCGACTGACCACAATACAGGCATAGTCCGTCTTGCCGATGTTGTTGTCTCACCGAACCTTGTAGAGGTGACCGTCCCAGTTGCATAGGTTCCTCCTCAGATTCTCTCCTCCGCTCTGTCGATTGCTTAGGACCAGTGATCGAGGGCTCCCGGACTGTGGATACCTTGTGTTGCACTATCAGATTATCAATAGAGATGGCTATTTTGATAAACTCATGTAGTGCAGTGATATCTCCTCGACAAGCCAACTCCTTGCGCAGCCCTCTTCGGAAAACGGTGAGCAACGCAGTCTCGCTCCATCCGCTACCGGCTGCTATAGTACGGAACTCTAAAGCGTAGTCGGCTACTGTGCGACGGCCCTGCTGAAGTTCGCATAGTTGGTCTCCCACACTACGCCCAGATACTGGGTGGTCGAACACCTCTTGGAACAGTCTCTTGAACTGAACTTCCGCATTCAACTCGGGAACCTCAGCTGCCCAAAGCGCAGTAGCCCAATCCAGTGCTCTTCCCGTTAGCAGAGAAATCATGAAATCCACCCTGCTACGGTCATCGGGAAACATAGTACGATTATACGACATATACAGGGACGTCTGGAGTAGAAACCCCTGACATTTGCCAGGTTCCCCGTCGTACCTTGTTGGTAGAGAAATCGGAGGTGCATGACGAGGACTGACCGTGCTCGGGGTGGTGCCTTCAGCCGCACCAGCGTTGAGTAGCTGCAGGAGTTCATCCATCCGTTTCTCCTGTATCTCCCATCACCTCTGGAATTCCGCTGGATCCATGGTAACGGCGAGGTATTCTGTAATGAATACTCGGACAGAGTGGTAAGATCCAATCGCAGAATAGCGATGCTTTATTAGAGTACAGACAAGGGAATAGCTTAATCGTGGTCGGGCGGGCTGTGGTCAAAACCGGGCCAGGCATAGACAGGCAGGGGTACCAAGGGAGCGGGCGTAGTCGTAGTCGAGGGCACAGGCACAGGGTCAGAATACGGTAATCACTGGGATAGACAAGCAGAGGGTTAAGCAATACGGAGAGTCAAACAACAAGGCACAGGTCGGATACACGGGTAATCAAAAACAACAAACTCTCTCTCTCTCTCTGAACAAAACGCTTAGCAAGTCACAAAGGAACAATACCTCGCACCGACTGAACTTCTGAGCACACCTTATATCCTACCCTAATTACGGACAGCTCAGAACTCAGGTGAACCAGATCGAGTCTGATGACTCCCCCTCTCAGTAGATCGGGGAAGTGTCAGACTCTGTCTAGACCCAGCCAACCCCCGATCCCTTACAGTAAATAATGTCGACCATTTACCCCTACTCCTGTGGTAAATAATGTCGACCATTTACCCCTACCTCTGTGGTAAATAATGTCAACTATTTACCCCTACCCAGGGGCGGCCTGTTCAATAGGGCGATATGGGCGACGCACTGCCATACGGGAAAAGGAAGGGATTTTTTAGCTAATCAATTATATCACGGCAACAGTAGTTATCAGTGTTGTAATCTATACGTCTGATCTGCCACAGTGCCACACTGCCACTAAATGTCGAATCAGGCTAAAGTCGTGCTTCAAATGGCTCCCCCCCCTTTTGGGGCGATTTCAGTCAGGTTGAAAATCGCCCAGAAGTCTGTCATAGACTCCCATGTAAAATCTATTTTTTTCAAATTTCAGAGCCTTCAATACAATCTCAATGGGTGTCTGTGGGCTTGCACTTACGCTTTTGGCATCATACGTTACGTAACCATGAACGTAACTGAGAAAAGAGCGGATTGTTTGAAAGAAGTTCCTTTTTGTCGGCGAACAAATGAAGATAAATTGGCAACGAAACAATTAGGACCTCCCAGACCAAATTTAATAATTCAACAGGTTTCTACTAAAGGCGGAAAGTCCTACACCCGAGGATTTTCCAAAAATTGGTACTGAACGAAAAAAGACATTGCCACTCACTCAACTGGATGAGGGATACAGGCTAGCTGTCCGCCGCCACAACGATGAGGTTAGTGTTGATAATCACAAGTTTACTGGAGAACTGAGACCAAGTAGAGACTTTGGACAGGGTGGATATGGTATAATAAAGGCAGTTTATTCAGAGGTAAAGATATCTGGAATCGCGTTCACGGACCCGTTCGTCAAACTCTTAGGGAGCTATAAATTAAGCCCCATTACTTACCATATCAGATAAGAGAAATTGCTGCAGCTACATATATTTTACATCCTGGCCCTACATAGTTCACTATTTGCATCACTTACCAAAATATTACATGTGGTCATATATGCTTGGAAAGTGGAGATGCCATAGAACGTCAAAAAAGTAAACATTGCTGGAGACACTTTGCCGTTTTGGAGAAGACATCGCGTTTGCTAGCGAAGAGATTTGTTGTGGCAAATGAACTTGGACTGGGAATTGCCAGGAACCTCACGATAAGATATATGCATCAGCATTGCGAGTCTCATGATTCTATACGTATTGCGATTCGATACTGTGATTTTATTGCGCACCATATGTCTGTTGCAGAGGGATCAGAAAGCCATGAGAACGAAGTTTTGATCAGTCATGGAAATAAAAGTGCTGAAAACAAATTGGCTCCCAATGTGAAAAGATTGAGAACAAGCTATGAAGGAACAATAATGGTGTTTTGGTGCAGGTACAGCCAACTAGCGCTAAAATATTGCGATATTGTCAATACAGTATATCGTAAAGTATCACTATGTAACTCGATTTCTTTCACCCCCAATCCCTCAAATTAACGGTAAATAACTGAATTGTTTGCCCCACATTTAGCTAAGATGATTAGCTAGCCAGCTAAAATGTTTTATTTAGTTAGCAGTCGCATCTACAATAGCTTACTGTCAATAACATGTCTCCAAAAATGACGTGGTGTCTCCAATTGTGTTGACATTTTACAATTGCGATGCGCATCCATGAGTATCCACTTTCTGTAGCTCAGCTGGTAGAGCATGGTGCTTGTAACGCCAAGGTAGTGGGTTCGATCCCGGGACCACCCATACACAAAAATGTATGCACGCATGACTGTAAGTCGCTTTGGATAAAAGCGTCTGCTAAATGGCATTATTATTATTATTATTATTATTATCTGAAGAGAGCCCCGAAACATTGTGTGCAGACATTTTATGCAATAAATGAAGTAGGTTGAATCTAGTAGTTCTGATCTTCTGATTGGTCCTGATGAGTTGGGCGAGGTCCCCTCCAGGCTACTGTCACTGTTGCATTGGCTCTGAGTCGGGTTCTCTGTCTTCAAATGTTCAGCCTAAGAGAGGGGATTTTTGTGTGTGTGTGTGTGTGTGTGTGTGTTTAACAGTGATGATGTGTGTGTGTGTGTGTGTGTGTGTGTGTTTAACAGTGATGATGTGTGTGTGTGTGTGTTTGTGTGTGTGTGTGTCCTCAGAGCAAGAACTCGTGAGTTGGAAGAACTGAGAGGCCTATGGCGTGGGTGTTGTCCTTGGCCACCTGCTGACAAGGCTGACAAGATAGGACCCTTTTGTCCATTGTTATTGGATAGGAACAGAACTTATAACCAGCTCCTGACCTAAATAGATCTTAGCACAACATTTTACTCAACATATCATATTCCATATTCACTATAACAAATATATTTACTACGACATTAGCAAGAACCGCCACATCCTCAGCCGGCTAATCCAGTGTGTGAAGTTTTGCGGAGTGTTTGAGTTAGCTTTGCGAGGCAAAGATGAAACTGAGGGCTCCACCAACCCTGGTAAGCCAACACTTTTGAGATCAGTCAATAAATGCTTCTGGTATTGACTTATATGCTGCCCCTGTCTTCATGTTGTTGCTGGACATATCTTTTTTAAAATGTGTGTAGGTCACCTAAATCATCAGAAAAATTGCCCCTCCTGAGAATTTTTTCAGGAGCCGCCACTGCCCCTACCCCTGTGGTAAATAATGTCAACCATTTACCCCTACCCCTAATGTAAATAATGTCGACCATTTACCCCTACCCCTGATGTAAATAATGTCAACCATTTACCCCTACCCCTGATGTAAATAATGTAAACTATTTAACCCTACCCCTAATGTAAATAATGTCGACCATTTACCCCTACCCCTGATGTAAATAATGTCAACCATTTACCCCTACCCCTGAGGTAAATAATGTCAACCATTTACCCCTACCCCTGTGGTAAATAATGTCAACCATTTACCCCTACCCCTGAGGTATATAATGTCAACCATTTACTCTTAAATCCCCCTTTTCAGTTACCTCTAAAGGTGTATTGAGAGAAGAGACAGAGAGAGGACAGAGCGAGAAAAGCGACACTGAGAGATTGAGACAGCAAGACAGAGATCGATCGAGAGAGAGAGAGAGAGAGAGAGAGAGAGAGAGAGAGAGAGAGAGAGAGAGAGTGTCACGACTCCCTCCGAAGCTGCCGCTCCTCTGTTCATCATTCCATTTTATTTGTCTTCTTTTCACACACACCTGGTACACATCCCCTCATCAGTCTCTGTATAATGATTCCCTCTGCTCCCCCATGTTTTTGTGTGTTATTGTTCCATGTGGAGGTGTCGTGTTGAGCATTATGTTATGCTCAACACGATTATGCACCCGTGTGTTTTGTTTTCCCAGTACACATTGAAGTCACACTGTATTTGGTTTACACATTGCTGCAGACTGCTGTATTGGCCAAATAAACCCTATTCTATGATTCCCACCTTCTGTGTCTGGCTCCGTCCTACTCACCTTGTTACAGAGAGAGAGAGACTTCAATCAGTTATAGAATCCATTGCTCTCTATGGCTGTGAGGTCTGGGTTCCACTCACCAACCAAGAATTCACAAAATGGGACAAACCCCAAATTGAGACTGCATGCAGAATTCAGCAAAAATACCCTTCATATGCAACGCAAAACGCCAAATAATGCATGCAGAGCAGAATTAGAACGATTCCCGCTAATTACAAAAATCCAGAAAGAGACATTAAATTCTACAATCACCTAAAAGGAAGTGACTCCCAAGCCTTCCATAACAAAGCCATCTCCTACAGAGAGATGAACTTGGAGAAGAGTCCCCTGAGCAAGCTGGTCCTGGGGCTCTGTTCACAAACACAAACAGACCCCACAGAGCCCCAGGACAGCAACACAATTAGACCCAACCAAATCATGAGAAAACAAAAAGATAACCATAGGCAAACCTGCCTCTCAAGAAAAGAAAGGCTATGCCCACAAAATGAGGGGAAAACTGAGAAAGATGTGACCATATTAGAGACACATAATATATTTGAGATTTGAGATTCTTCAAATAGCCAACCTTTGCCTTGATGACCGCTTTGCACACTCTTGGCATTTTCTCAACCAGCTTCACGAGGTAGTCACCTGGAATGCATTTCAATGAACAGGTGTGCCTTCTTAAAAGTTAATTTTTGGAATTTCTTTCCTTCTTATTGCGTTTGAGCCAATCAGTTGTGTTATGACAAGGTAGGGGGGGTATAGAGAAGATAGCCCTATTTGGTAAAAGACCAAGTCCATATTATGGCAAGAACAGCTCAAATAAGCAAAGAGAAACGACAGTCAATCATTACTTTAAGACATGAACGTCAATGAATTCGGAACATTTCAAAAACTTTGAAAGTGTCTTCAAGTGCAGTCGCAAAAAACATCAAGCGCTATGATGAAACTGGCTCTCATGAGGACCGCCACAGGAAAGGAAAACCCAGAGTTACCTCTGCCACAGAGCATAAGTTCATTAGAGTTACCAGCTTCAGTAATTGCAGCCCAAATAAATGCTTCACAGAGTTCAAGTAACAGACACATCTCAACATCAACTGTTCAGAAGAGACTGCATGAATCAGGTCTTCATGGCTGAATTGCTGCAAAGAAACCACTACCAAAGGACACCAATAATAAGAAGAGACTTGCTTGGGCCAAGAAACACGAGAAATGTGGACCGGTGGAAATCTGGCCTTTGGTCTGATGAGTCCAATTTGAGATTTTTGGTTCCAACCGCTGTGTCTTTGTGAGACGCAGAGTAGGTGAACGGATGATCTCCGCATGTGTGGTTCCCACTGTGAAGCATGGAGGAGGAGATGTGATGGTGTGGAGATGCTTGCTGGTGACACTGTCAGTGATTTATTTAGAATTCAAGGCACACTTAACCAGCATGGCTACCACAGCATTCTGCAGCGATACGCCATCCTACCTGGTTTGCGCTTAGTGTGACTATCATTTGTTTTTCAACAGGACAATGACCCAAAACACACCTCCAGGCTGTGTAAGGGCTATTTGACCAAGGAGAGTGATGGAGTGTTGCATCAGATGACCTGGCCTCCACAATCACCCAACCTCAACCCAATTGAGATGGTTTGGGATGAGTTGTACCGCAGAGTGATGGAAAAGCAGCCAACAAGTGCTCAGCATATGTGGGAACTCCTTCAAAACTGTTGGAAAAGCATTCCTCATGAAGCTGGTTGAGAGAATGCCAAGAGTGTGCAAAGCTGTCATCAAGGCAAAGGTTGGCTACTTTGAAGAATATAAAATATAAAATATTTGTTTATTTATTTAACACTTTTTTGGTTACTACATGATTCCATATGTGTTATTTCAGTTTTATTATTGTACAATGTAGAAAATAATAAAAATAAAGAAAAACCCTGGAATGAGTAGGTGTGTCCAAACTTTTGACTGGTACTGTATATAAACTCAGCAAAAAAAGAAACGTCCCTTTTTCAGGACCCTGTCTTTCAAAGATAATTTGTAACATTCCAAATAACTTCACATATCTTCATTGTAAAGGGTTTAAACACTGTTTCCCATGCTTGTTCAATGAACCATAAACAATTAATGAACATGCACCTGTGGAACAGTCGTTAAGACACTAACAGCTTACAGACGGTAGGCAATTAAGGTCACAGTTATGAAAACTTAGGACACTAAAGAGGCCTTTCTACTGACTCTGAAAAACACCAAAATAAAAATGCCCAGGGTCCCTGCTCATCTGCGTGAATGCTGCAAGGAGGCATGAGGACTGCAGATGTGGCCAGCGCAATAAATTGCAATGTCCGTATTGTGAGACGCCTAAGACTACAGGGAGACAGGACGGGCAGCTGATCGTCCTCACAGTGGCAGACCAAGTGTAACAACACCTGCACAGGATTGGTACATCCGAACATCACACCTGTGGGACAGGTACAGGATGGCAACAACAACTGCCTGAGTTACACCAGGAACGCACAATCCCTCCATCAGTGCTCAGACTGTCCGCAATAGGCTGGGAGAGGCTGGACTGAGGGCTTGTAGGCCTGTTGTAAGGCAAGTCCTCACCAGATATCACCGGCAACAACTTCGCTGGACCAGACAGGACTGGCAGAAAGTGCTCTTCACTGACGAGTCGCGGTTTTGTCTCACTAGGGGTGATGGTCGGATTCGTATTTATTGTCGAAGGAATGAGCGTTACACCGAGGCCTGTATTCTGGAGCGGGATCAATTTGGAGGTGGAGGGTCCGTCATGGTCTGGAGCGGTGTGTCACAGCATCATCGGACTGAGCTTGTTGTCATTGCAAGCAATCTCAACGCTGTGCGTTACAGGGAAGACATCCTCCTCCCTCATGTGGTACCCTTCCTGCAGACTCATCCTGACATGACCCTCCAGCATGACAATGCCACCAGCCATACTGCTCGTTCTGTGCGTGATTTCCTGCAAGACAGGAATGTCAGTGTTCTGCCATGGCCAGCGAAGAGCCCGGATCTCAATCCCATTGAGCACGTCTGGGACCTGTTGGATCGGAGGGTGAGGGCTAGGGCCATTCCCCCCAGAAATTTCCGGAAACTTGCAGGTGCCTTGGTGGAAGAGTGGGGTAACAACTCACAGCAAGAACTGGCAAATCTGGTGCAGTCCATGAGGAGGAGATGCACTGCAGTACTTAATGCAGCTGGTGGCTACACCAGATACTGACTGTTGCTTTTGATTTTGACCCCTCCCCCCCCCCCTTTGTTCAGGGACACATTAATCAATTTCTGTTATTAACATGTCTGTGGAACTTGTTCTGTTTATGTCTCAGTTGTTGAATCTTGTTATGTTCATACAAATATTTACACATGTTAAGTTTGCAGAAAATAAACGCAGTTGACAGTGAGATGACGTTTCTTTTTTTTGTATATAGAGAGATTCCATTATGAGATAGATAGAAAGAGAAAGCTTCCATTATGAGATATAGAACTTCCATTATGAAATAGAGAGAGCTTTCATTATGAGATAGATAGAGCTTCCATTATGAGGTAGAGAGCTTTCACTATGAGATAGAGAGATAGAGAGCTTCAATTATGAAATATGGAGAGAGTGCTTCCATTATGAAATAGAGAGAGAGAGCTTCCGTTATGAAATAGAGAGAGAGAGCTTCCTTTATGAGATAGTGAGCTTCCATTATGAAATAGAGAGAGAGCTTCCATTATGCGAAAGATTGAAATGGATAGAGAGAGAGAGCTTGATTTATGAGATAGAGAGAGCTTCCATTATGAGATAGAGAGAGAGAGCTTCCATCATGAGATGGAGAAAGAGAGCTTCCATTTTGAGAAAGAGAGAGAGAAAGCTCTCTATCTCATACTAGAAGCTCTCTCTATCTCATAATGGATTATGAGATAGAGAGAGCTTCTAGTATGAGATAGAGAGAGCGAGAGCTTCCATTATGAGATGGAGAAGGGGAGCTTCCATTATGTGATAGAGAGAGAGAGAGAGAGAGCTTCCATTATGAGAAAGAGAGAGCTTCTATTATGAGATAGAGAGCACTTCCATTATGAGATATAGAGAGAACTTCCATTATGAGACAGAGAGAGAGAGCTTTCATTATTAGATAGAGAGAGAGAGAGCTTCCATTATGACATAGAGAGAGAGAGCTTCCATTATGAGATATAGAGAGAGAACTTCCATTATGAGACAGAAAGAGAGAGCTTCCTTTGTGATACAGATAGAGCTTCCATTATGAAATAGAGAGCTTCCATTATGAGATAGAGAGAGAGAGCTTCCATTATGTGATAGAGAGAGAGAGAGAGAGAGAGAGCTTCCATTATGTGATAGAGAGAGAGAGAGAGCTTCTGTTAGGATATATATATAGAGAGAGAAAGTTTCCATTATGAGATAGAGAGAGAGAGCTTGATTTTTGAGATAGAGAGACAGCTTCCATTATGAGATAGAGAGAGCTTCCATTTTGAGATAGAGAAAGAGAGAGCTTCAATTATGAGATAGATAGAGAGAGAGCTTCCATTATGATATTGAGATAGAGAGAGAGCGAGAGAGAGAGAGAGAGAAAGACAGAGAGAGAGAATTTAATAAATTTAAAAAGGAAATGATCTCAACAGAGAAAAATGTCCTCATGTGTGCAACTACAGTGCATTCAGAAAGTATTCAGACCCCTTGACTTTTTCCACATTTTGTTACGTTACAGCCTTATTCTAAAATGGATTAAGTCGTTTTTTTCCCCTCTTCAATCTACACACCATACCCCAAAATGACAAATCCAAAACAGGTTTTTATACAGTTTTGTAATTTTATTTTTTTACGTAAGTGTTCAGACCCTTTCCTCAGTAGTTTGTTGAAGCAACTTTGGCAGCGATTACAGCCTTGAGTCTTCTTGGGTATGATGCTACAAGCTTGGCACACCTGTATTTGGGGAGTTTCTCCCATTCTTCTCTGCAGATCCTCTCAAGCTCTGTCAGGTTGGATGGGGAGCGTCGCTGCACAGCTATTTTCAGGTCTCTCCAGAGATGTTAGATCGGGTTCAAGTCCAGGCTCTGGCTGGGCCACTCAAGGACATTCAAAGACTTGTCCCTAAGCCACTCCTGCATTGTCTTAGCTGTGTGCTTAGGGTCATTGTCTTATTGAAAGGTGAACCTTCACCACAGTCTGAGGTCCTGAGCGCTCTGAAGCAGGTTTTCATCAAGGATCTCTCTGTACTTTGCTCCATTCATCTTTCCCTCGATCCTGACTAGTCTCCCAGTCCCTGCCGCTGAAAAACATCCCCACAGAATGATGCTGCCACCACCATGCTTCACCGTAGGGATGGTGCCTGGTTTCCTCCAGACATGACGCTTGGCATTCAGGCCAAATAGTTCAATTTTGGTTTCATCAGACCAGATAATATTGTTTCTCATGGTCTGAGAGTCCTTTAGGTGCCTTTTGGCAAACTCCAAGTGGGCGGTCATGTGCTTTTACTGAGGAGTGGCTTCCATCTGTCCACTCTACTATAAAGGCCTGATTGGTGGAGTGCTGCAGAGATGGTTGTCCTTCTGGAAGGTTCTTCCATCTCCACAGAGGAACTCTGGAGCTCTGTCAGAGTGACCATTGGGTTCTTGGTCACCTCCCTGACCAAGGCCCTTCTCCCCCGATTGCTCAGTTTGGTCGGCCGGCCAACTCTAGGAAGAGTTTTGGAGGTTCCAAACTTCTTCCATTTAAGAATGACGGAGTCCATTGTGATCTTGGGGACCTTCAATGCTGCAGAAATGTTTTGCTACCCTTCCCCAGATATGTCCATTGAGACAATCCTGTCTCAGTGCTCTATGGACAATTCTGCTCTGACATGCACTTTCAACTGTGGGACCTTATATAGACAGGTGTGTGCCTTTCCAAATCATGTCCAATCAATTGAATTTACCACAGGTGGACTCCAATCAAGTTGTAGAAACATCTCAAGGATGATCAATGGAAACATGATGCACCAGAGCTCAATTTCGAGTCTCATAGCAAAGGGTCTTAAAAAGTATGTAAATATGGTAATTCTGATTACAAAATTCCATACATTTGCAAAAATGTCTAAAAACCTGTTTTTTGCTTTGTCACAATGGGGTATTGTGTGTAGAATGATGAGGATTTTTATTTATTTAATCCATTTTATAATAACATTTACATTTTAGTCATTTAGCAGACACTCTTATCCAGAGTCATTCCTTTCTTAAATTTTTTATATATATATTTTTTTTTTACTGTCCCCCCGTGGGAATTGCACCCACAACCCTGGCGTTGCAAACGCCATGCTCAACCAACTGAGCTACATCCCTGCCGGCAATTCCCTCCCCTATCCTGGACGACGCTGGGCCAATTGTGCGCCGCCCCATGGGTCTCCCGGTCACGGCCGGCTACGACAGAGCCTGGATTCGAACCAGGATCTCTAGTGGCACACCTAGCACTGCAATACAGTGCCTTAGACCACTGCGCCACTCGGGGGACTAATAAGGCTGTAACGTCACAACATTTCAGACCTGGCACCTGACAGTAAATCTCAGTAAGACAAAAATAATGGTGTTCCAAAAAAGGTCCAGTAGCCATGACAACAAATACAAATTCTATGTGGACACTTTTGCCCTAGAGCACACACAGTATATACATTATGTTAATTATATTATATTATTATATGATATTATAGCACACAAATAATTATACCTACCTTGGCCCAAACATCAACACCACAGGTAACTTCCACAAGGCTGTAAACGACTGAAGAGACAAGGCTTCTATTCCATCGAAAGTAACATAAAACTCAACATCCCAATTAGGATCTAGCTAAAAACACTTCAGTCAATTTTCGAACCCATTGCTCTATGTGGTTGTGAGGTCTGGGGTCCACTCACCAACCGAGAATTCACAAAATAGGACAAACACACAATTGAGACTCTGCATGCAGAATTCTGCAAAAATATACTTTGTGTACAACGCAAAAAACCCCAAACAATGCATGTCGAGCAGACTTTGGCCGATACCCGCTAGTTATCAAAATCCAGAAAAGCGCTGTTAAATTCTACAATCACCTAAAGGGAAGTGATGTCCACACATTACATCACAAAGCCCTCACCTACAGAGAGATGAACCTGGAGAAGAGTCCCATCAGTCAGCTGGTCCTGGGGCTCTGTTCACAAACACAAACAGACCCCACAGAGCCCCAGGACAGCAACACAATTAGACCCAACCAAATTATGAGAAAGCAAAAATATTACTATTTGACACACTGGAAAGAATCAACCAAAAAAAACAGAGCAAATTGCAATGCTATCAGTGGTCAGGTCTGTGAGAGAACACAGACCTGACCACTGTGACTGACCCTAAATTAAGAAAATCCTTGACTATGTGCAGACTCAGTGAGCATAGCCTTGCTATTGAGAAAGGCAGACCTGCCTCTCAAAAGAAGACAGTCTATGTGCCCACTGCCCACAAAGAAATACCCAAACTGCTGTGTCCATGGTTAATGAAAAAATAAATAAAAAATTCCCCTCTCGAGCAGGAGTGAACAAAGACCCACGGTGACATCAAAATAAAAACATAGACAGAGATAGACTTTCCATCATCCACTGTGAGATTGCTGCGGATGTGGTACGCTCAATCTAATCTACTATTATTGCCTATGACTGGCTCACAGCGACTTCTACCCCTCAGGGAGGTCATCAGAGCAGGATACACTGTCGACTCTTTATCAGCAATAATAGCTCTGTGTTATCTAGCCACTGGAGGTAGACTGGAGACTAGAGAAACACTTTCCCAATTAAGACATGTCACTTGTCTTGCTATAGAATTTTGCATGGGTGCCCAACCCCCCCCGATACAGCGACATCGTAATGCAGAACCACACACATCCACCGTGACATCCTAATACAGAGGAACAGCAGCGGTAGCGGATAGATTGGTATTAACACAAAGGTCAGGACCTCTCACTGGTTCCAGCGGTGGTTATTTAATAACAAAACATGACCTTATGAAGATCGATAACCCTCTCTGGTCACTACACAGCGCAGGGCTCAAACGATGTAAGATACAGATTCAGCACTGGAGGAGGCTATTGGAAAACGATAATATCTCTCTTTGTTCTGTCCTCTCCTGCTGGCCACTGCTAAGAATGAGGGGGAGGATAGTATCGAAAACACGACCCTAGGGTCTGGCGTCAAAGAACGACCCTTTTAGCATAGAGGAACTACGTCGATAAGGGAAAACAAATCATTCTGGGGACTCTCCCAACAAATCACGAGGCAGACATGCCAGAACGTCACGACCATTACAGTAGTTTTAGTTAAGGTAGTTAATGCAAACTAGTCACTTGAGACTCATTACAAATGTACATCTCTCATCTTCTTCTTCTTCTTCTTCTTCTTCTTCTTCTTCTTCTTCTTCTTCTTCTTCTTCTTCTTCTTCTTCTTCTACAATGTATTATTATATTCAAGCAGATAAAGTTGTAACATAGGCAGTGACGTACTTCCTCTATGCCAAAAGAGTCCATCACTGTGTTGCCCAGGGTTGGGTTTTTGATACTAGGGGGAGGAGGAAGGAGGGAGGAAAGGAGAGAGGGAGGAAGGAGGGAGGAAAGAAGAAGGGAAGGAGGGAGGAAGTTAAGGGGGAAAGGAGGTAAAGGGAGTGAAGAGAGAGAGAGAGAGAGAGAGAGAGAGAGAGAGAGAGAGAGAGAGAGAGAGAGAGAGAGAGAGAGAGAGAGAGAGAGAGAGAGAGAGAGAGAGAGAGAGAGAGAGAGAGAGAGAGAGAGAGAGAGAGAGAGAGAGAGAGAGAGAGAGAGAGAGAGAGATTTCATGGACAACGTTAGCTAGTTAACATTAGCCTTCTACATCTAGCTACATGTTGAACTTCCATCCTCTCAGGCCAGGGGCACAACAATGTATGAATTAACGGTTGGATCAGAATCGCCCGTTATAATCATTGGCCAGTACGTAGAGTTAAGTAAAACCACAAGTCCAAAACCATATCTCCATCCATGGCTAATTTAGGAAAGGGACAATTTTAGCTAGCTGGCTAGCTAGCCATCGGAGAACAACAAAACAACGAGATGCAACAATTCAAGTTTTTCTGTCAATTACGTATGCTCTCAATGGGATTTGATAGGAGTGAAGCCAAATCCAAGCTGGCTTTCCTTGACACTTTTTTTTTGGTGCGCCAGGACCACTCATTGGCTAATTTCTTATACTTTTTTTTTGTCAATGGAGGCCAGATACTCGCTGGCTTCCCTTGCCTTCAATGCAACGGGCGGCAACAATGTCATACTGGATTGGACCAGACAGCAGATAGACAGAGGGGCGCTGTTTCACTCGCTCTGATGCATTTATTTGGGAAGACTGGCTTCCTATGGCATCCATCAACGCACGCCACTGCTCGAGAACAAGACGGGTCTCGAGTACTATAACACCGCTGTTACCACAAGAAAAGGGCAACCAGTGGAGCACAAACAACCTATATTTATCTGTATATTTGCACATTGTTACAATACTCTACATAGCCAATAATATAACATTTGAAATATCTATATTATTTTAAAACTTTTGTGATGTTTACTGATTGTTTATTTCCCTTTTGTTTATTGTTTATTCCACTAAACACGTTTCCACTAAACACGTTTCCCATGCCAGTAAAGCCCTTGAATAGAATTGAGAGAGAGAGAGAGACTTCCAATTTGCTCTGTTTTTTGGTTGATTATTTCCCGTGTGTCAAGAGAGTAGGAGATAGATAGAGAGGGGAGAGAGAGAGAGAGAGAGAGAGAGAGAGAGAGAGAGAGAGAGAGAGAGAGGGAGAGAGGGAAAGAGCTAAGCAGGAGAGGAGAGGTAATGGCTCGTCTCTTTATTAGAATGGCTGACATCTCCATCGCCTATGATCAATAATTCTACCAAGCTGGGTTCTAACAAGGCTATCTGATCTGGGTTCAGGGAGAAACACTGGCTGCATAGTGTAGGCGACGTTACTTGAACAGAAAGGTGGTGGGTTGCGGCAGTTCTCAGCTAATGGGAGTGGTGGATAGAAAGAGAGAGCTCCTGGGAGATGAGACAGGGGAGTAGTGGACAGTTCGTCCTAACATCAGTCATTTCCACTAATTGCTTATTGTCAGTTCCATTGGAGAACGCTGAGGTAACCTCACCAGATGAGGTGGCAATACATTCTAGCAGTGTTAACCTAGAACACATAAATAACATAACACATGACATGTCAGCAGATTACTCTAGGCCTTGGTTGTCTTTTCTTTTTAGAAAAATGAAAATTGTAGGCCTCTCTCTGTGTGTGCGTGTGCATGTGCGTGTGTGTTAGTGCTGAGCGATTAGTGCTTTTTGAGATCGGTTCGGTTTCGGTTCAATTGAAAAAAAAATATCACCGTTTTCGATTTTCGTTTAAATTACTATTTTTTAATATTAAATGCACTATGCATTATATGGGTTGAATGCTGTAACAACACAGCTTTTTCCCATGATGGTAGTGACTGCCCATTACTGCTTATCACTTATCAATTAATTAATCATTCATAATTCAAAAAAAGTTTAAACCGTTGTGGGGGTTTCTAAGGGTTTCTAAGCTTTCTAAGCTGACTTATGGAATTGTTTTAAGATGGCCATAGATACTATGGTTCATTTAGAAATTGGATTAAACATTTTAGGACCACTTTAGGTATAAAAAAAAAAACATATAGAAAAATGATTTGATAAAATATTGAATTTTGCCTTTACTGCTACAGCCCAGAGACACGCATTGAATAACACATTCATAAACGGCAAAAACGATTCCAAGTCATCATCTCTTTTGTTGTCTGACAAAATCGCTGTTTTAGTAGTTCTTCAAAGTAAATAAGGCATACATTTATGACTGCTGAATATCAACCGTCAACCACTTTAGATCATGTATTTTCAGGTAGAGATACCTCACGAAGCAACAGCTCTCTAACCATCACACGTCTTCTGTCTCTTCTCTCCCTCTCTGTGTAGGCGCACAATGGATTATAGTCATTGTAGTTAATTACCACTTTTTCTGTGCTAAACTATGTAGAATATTGGCCTGTTGGAAACTACAACTCCATACTACATCGCACAGATAGGGCTTGATCTGATTTATCTCTAGAAAACTGTGCATTGAGCTCACAGAAAAAAACGAACCGATGTTAGTCAAATAGTTTGTTTAAAAACCGAAATCTAGGTTAATCGCTCTGCGCTAGTGTGTGTCTGTGTATGTGTCCTCTGACAGACAGGGGATGTGGTCGGGAAGCTAAATTCACTGGGCAATGACAGGCCAGCTTGATGGATGTGTGAAGGCAGTTCATCCAATATTTTTTTTTGACAGATCCTCTGGACGTTGAGACCAGATAATAGATTGACTTACCTCACCACCTAACCTCACCACCTAACCTCACCACCTAACCTCACCACCTAACCTGTCACGAATTCAGCCGAGGCTGCCCCTCCTCCTTGCTCGGGCAGGCTTCGGCGTTCGTCGTCACCGGAGTACTAGCTGCTACCGATCCATGTTTCTATGTTCGACTTGTTTTGTCTTTATTGGTCACACCTGTTTCCCATCATGTAGTTATGTCTTCCCTATTTAACCCTCTGTCTCACACTGTGTGTTGTGCGTGTTTGGTTATGTTTTGGTTGTCGTAGTGTGCGGGTTTGTTCCTCCCTGCGTGGGTTTTGTTCTTTCATTTTACCTACGAGTAAAGTATGTTTTTTCGATTAGCTCTTTGTCCTGCGCCTGACTTCATCCTACCGCATTACACTGACACCTTGACATAACCTCACGTCTCACCACCTAACCTAACCTCACCACCTCACCTCCCCACCTAACCACATCATCACCTAACCTCAACACCTAATCTCACCACTTAACCTCACCACCTCACAACTTAACCTCACCACCTCACTTAACCTCACCACCTCACCTCACCACCTCACCACCTAACCTCACTACTTCACCCCACCACCTCACCACCAAACCTCACCACCTCACCAACTCACCACCACCTCACCAACTCACCACCTTACCTCACCACCACCTCACCACCTAACCTCACCACCTCATCACCAAACCTCACCACCTCACCACCACCTCACCAACTCACCACCTTACCTCACCACCAACTCACCACCTTACCTCACCACCACCTCACCACTTAATCTCACCACCTCACCACCTAACTTCACCACCTCACCCCACCACCGAACCACCGAACATCACCACCTCACCAACTCACCACCTTACCTCACCACCTCACCTCACCACCACCTCACCACCTAACCTCACAACCTCACTTCACCACCTAAACTAACCACCTAACTTCACCACCTCACACCACCTCACACCACCTAACCTAAACTCACCACTTCACCACCTCACCATCTCACCACCTAACCTCACCATCTCACCATCTAACCTCACCACCTCACCTCACCATCTCACCACCTAACCTCACCACCTAACCTCACCACCTAACCACATCACCACCTAACCTCACCACCTAACCACATCACCACCTAACCTCACCACCTAATCTCACCACTTAACCTCACCACCTCACCACCTAACCTCACCACCTCACCATACCTCACCACCTTACCTAGCCTCACCACCTTACCTCACCACCTCACCTCACCACCTCACCTCACCACCTCACCTCACCACCTCACCTCACCACCTCACCTCACCACCTTACTTATCCTCTATTACACACTCACTCCAACAGAACACTTTGTTCATCAGCCATCTCTATTTGTCCAGCAGGAATATTGCTTATGATGATTCATTTCTGAAGCATCTAATAACAAGCTAAATAAAATGCTGCAACTAAGCCTTAAAGAGCGAATTGTGTGTGTGTGTGTGTGTGTGTGTGTGTGTGCGTGCGTGCGCTTGCGTCTGTGTGTGTAAGTTCATGTGAACAGCAGTTTAGTGTGGATTCATTGTCATCTAGTCCCAGAGAGCTCAGAGAGCTGTGAAGGAAATTCAGCTGTCAACAGACGGGTTGGTTGACGTCACGAAAATGATAATAATATATAATGCTATTTAGCAGACGCTTTTATCCAAAGCGACTTACAGTCATGCGTGCATAATTTTTTTGTGTATGGGTGGTCCCGGGGATCAAACCCACTACCTTGGCTTTACAAGCGCCGTGCTCTACCAGCTGAGCTACAGAGGAGCACGATGGGAGAGTATCGATGTGGCCAGAAGGCATGCGTTGTTTGTGATTCTGATAGCTAGCAACAATGATAAGAAGCTGCCATGTGGGGAATTGTAAGGTGGCTGGTTTCAGCTAGTTTTATCTTGATCTTGATACCATGTCTTGTTTTGAGGTGTTTCGACTGTTGACACATCTATGCTAACATGGCTACAATTAGCTAGCTAGCTAACCAACAACTGAAACAATGTATTTGAGAGACAACAAGTGCTCATTGTGCAAATGTATTTATGTTTTCAATAAACATTGGAGACTACATATAGTTTACATGTTGTCAATAATCTAAGCCAACCCCGTCTGTTTTGCCCCAGAGTTGAGCACACGTCGGTTTTGTTGCTAAACAACCAACCCATCTATAGTTGGCCATGTATGTGCTCGTTAAATCTAATGTTCATCTTAAATCACACAGTCAAGCGCTTTCATTCAGGCTCTGCTCACAGGGAGGAAAAATCTCTCCCTCAGGATTTGATTTGTTACTCTTTTCATCAATCCATCATCAATCCATCCTGTTAATTTTTACACCTCCAATACTCTGCTGTCTCAGTCACTTTCTCTCTCTCTCTCTCTCTCTCTCTCTCTCTCTCTCTCTCTCTCTCTCTCTCTCTCTCTCTCTCTCTCTCTCTCTCTCTCTCTCTCTCTCTCTCTCTCTCTCTCTCTCTCTCTCTCTCTCTCTCTCTCCCTATCTCCCTCTCTCTCTCTCTCTCTCTCTCTCTCTCTCTCTCTCTCTCTCTCTCTCTCTCTCTCTCTCTCTCTCTCAATTCAATTCAATTCAAATTGTCTTTATTGGCATGACGTAACAATATACATATTGCCAAAGCTTACTTTGGAGATTTACAATATTAACATTATTAAAATAATAATAATTCATATTGTCAATGGGACAACAGTAACCACAATAACCAAGGGTCAAAATAACCATACATTGAACAATAACAATAACAATAAACATAGAGGACATGTGCAGGTTGGTCGGTCTGTCAGACGCTGTCCCTCATCTTATGGTAGGCAGCAATGTAGTGCGCTGCCAACCCACAGCTCTCTGCGTCCTCCCCCAACAGGACGGGTAGCCTATTCTCACCAGAGAGGTCTTTGAAACCTTGAAACCTTGAAATTACACTCTCTAATTGTTTTATATTTTTGAAATGTTGTCCGAATGCAGCTCTGTCTCTCTCTCTCTCTTTCAGTCCTCCACTCTCTGTTCCCCAACACCCAACCTCACTCCCTCACCACTCCATCGGAACTCAAAGTGTCTTAACCTGGCCTTAGTGTGAATCACACTGCCCTCTCAGTACCACAACAACTGCCTCCTGAATATATCATATATCCTCCTGAAGATGACAGCCACATTTTGGTCAAAAGTAGTACATTTCACAGAGAATAGGGTACCATTTGGGATACAGGCTGGGATGTATTATTATTTGGTATTTTATTAGGATCCCAATTAGCTACTGCTAAAGCAGCGACTACTCTTCCATAAAACATTACATTTACGTCATTTAGCAGACACTCTTATCCAGAGCGACTTACAGTTAATGCATTCATTATTTTTGTATTTATACTGGCCGCCCTTGGGAATCGAACCCACAACCCTGGCGTTGCAAACGCCATGCTCTACCAACTGAGCTACATCCCTGCTGGCCATTCCCTCCCCTAGATGACACTGGGCCAATTAAGCGCCACCCCAACCTTATTCCGCTAAATTCCCCTGACGTGAATATAGCGACCATATTCCGCTAAATTCCCCTGGCGTGAATATAGCAACCTTATTCTGCTAAATTCCCCTGACGTGAATATAGCAACCTTATTCCGCTAAATTCCCCTGGCGTGAATATAGCAACCTTATTCCGCTAAATTCCCCTGACGTGAATATAGCAACCTTATTCCGCTAAATTCCCTAGGCGTGAATGTAGCAACATTATTCCGCTAAATTCCCCTGGCATGAATGTAGCAACCATATTCTGCTAAATTCCCCTGGAGTGAATATAGCAACCTTATTCCGCTATATATAGCGACCATATTCCGCTAAATTCCCCTGATGTGAATATAGCAACCTTATTCCGCTAAATTCCCCTGACGTGAATATAGCAACCATATTCCGCTGAATTCCCCTGACGTGAATATAGCAACCATATTCCGCTAAATTCCCCTGACGTGAATATAGCAACCTTATTCCGCTAAATTCCGCTGACGTGAATATAGCAACCTTATTCCGCTAAATTCGCCTGACGTGAATATAGCAACCTTATTCCGCTAAATTCCCCTGGCGTGAATATAGCAACCTTATTCCGCTAAATTCCCCTGGCGTGAATATAGCAACCTTATTCCGCTAAATTCCCAACTTGAAAAAAGCTACCTTGTTTCTATAGTAATTGGTCCTGAGGTGACATGTACAGTGCCTTGCAAAAGTATTCATCCCCTTTAGTGTTTTTCCTATTTTGTTGCATTACAAACTGTAATTTAAATGGATTTTTATTTGGATTTCATGTAATATCATGTCAATTGGTGAAGTGAAAAAAAATTAAAAATAAATTCAACAAATTCAAAAAAATAAATATTGGAAAAGTGGTGCGTGCATATGTGTTCACCCCCTTTGCTGTGAAGCCCCTAAATAAGATCTGGTGCAACCAATTACCATCAGAAGTCACATAATTAGTTAAATAAAGTCCACCTGTGTGCAATGTAAGTGTCACATGATCTGTCACATGACAGCGGAGTCACTGACCACCTTCCGGAGACACTTGAAACCCTACCTCTTTAAGGAATATCTGGAATAATCTAACAGTAATCCTTCTACACCGCCCCCTCCCCCAGTGGTGGTTGTCCCACTGGCTATCCTAATTTGAATGCACCAATGTGTAAGTCGCTCTGGATAAGAGCGTCTGCTAAATGACTTAAATGTAAATGTAA